>NC_068440.1:8946110-9119028 GCF_023373465.1 Oncorhynchus keta
TTTGAAAAGGAAACACTTTAAAGTTTGTGGAAATGTGAAATTAAATGTAGGAGAATAACACATTAGATTTGTTAAACAAAAAAAACTTTTTCAAAAGTCTTTGAAATGCAAGAGAAAAGCAATGACAAAATATTGGAGGTTAGGCACAATTTCGATTTTGGCCACTAGTTAGCAGCAGTGTATGTGGACATTTTCAGACTGATCCTGTGAAGCATTGCAATACTGCTCAATTATTTTTTTTAATCAAGCCTGCTCAAATGTGCCCGAATTGGTCAATTGATACATTTTCAAGTATATAACTATAGAGAACACACAAAACATGATATGGTTATAGAAAATATGTTTACACACTCCCAGGAAGGTCATACATGATGGAAAAGTAGCTTCCCCACAGAAAATACACTAACCTTCATACATCAACATGGCCGGGTGTGGAGGGTGTGGGGCCAGAGACGGCAGAGGTTCAAACTTTAGAACCCAGTTCCTACATTCAAATCTCAAAATTTAACAGTGCAGTTAGATGAACAATCATTGAAGCTTTCTGCACATATAAGACATGTCTATGTCCTGGAAAGTCAGATGTTACTTACAACGTCATTCTAGTCACATTAGCAACAACCATCCCGGTATAGGGAGTTTATTTTTATTTTTACAATAGAAAATAACCCCGCAAAAGTGACTATGCTACAGGAAGTGTTACTTTTACCAAGAAACTTACAAAAGGAATAATTTGAGGTAAAAAGGAGTTGGATATGGATAAAATTAAGCAAAAATAAATCTAATTGTACGGGATGCGAACAGGTGACTGATGTTGACGTCAAGCTGACGTATTCCTCAGAGTGACCTGACCTTTGCACTTTTCTCCCATTTATAGCCTAGTGGCTCATTGAGACACAACAACGTAAAAAAGAATCCTGTTTCAAGCTAAATTGCAAATTACAGCACCAAATAATAAGAGAAATAGCGTGTGTCAAAATATACATTGGCCTGTAAATCCAGAGACACAGAGACCCCCCCCCCCCAAAAGGCAACAACATTATAGGGCAACAACACTATAGGAGGCAACAACATCCTCATTTAGCCCCTTTGAATCCACAATGTGTAAGGAGTGTTGTCAGAATGCCTCGGTGGTAGTTAATGTATGATGTCACATCCTCTTGGTTAAATGTGGATGCGTTCTATGGCTGCAAAGAGCAGGGAGGAAGGGGAGCCATGGTTGGCGTCGATGCACAGTCCATGTTTTATTTTGAAAAAACAGCCTTATGTTCCACAATGTGAAGTTTCGATGCTCGTTTGGTCCGGACAATACAAGCAGCCCCCTCAGATCCATTTGAGCATGTACAGTGCATTTGGAAAGTATTCAGACCCCTTGACTTTTTCTACATTACAGCCTTATTCTAAAATGGATTAAATAGTTTCTTTCCTCCTTATCAATCCACACACAATACCCCATAATGACAAAGCAAAAATATGTTTTTTTTTAATGTTTGCAAATGTATAACAAATTTTAAAAAATGAAATCACATTTACATAAGAATTCAGACCCTTTACTTAGTACTTTGCTGAAGCACCTTTGGCAGTGATTACAGCCTTGAGTCATCTTGGGTATGATGCTCCAAGCTTGGCACACCTTTACTTGGGGAGTTTCCCCCACTCTTCTCTGCAGATCCTCTCAAGCTCGGTCCGGTTGGCTGGAGTGTCAACGCACAGCTATTTTCAGGTCTCTCCAGAGATGTTCAGCTCTGGCTGGGCCACTCAAGGACATTCAGAGACTTGTCCTGGAGCCACTCCTGCGTTGATTTGGCTGTGTGCCTAGAGACATTGTCCTGTTGGAAGGTAAACAGTCTCCCCATTCTGAGGCCCTGAACGCTCTGGAGCAGGTTTTCATCAAAGATCTCTCTGTACTTTGCTCCGTTCATCTTTCCCTCAATCCTGAATAGTCTCCCAGTCCCTGCTGCTGAAAAACATCCCCACAGCATGTTGCTGCCACAACCATGCTTCACCGTAGGGATGGTGCCAGTTTTTCTCTAGACGTGACGCTTGGCATTCAGGCCAAAGAGTTCAATCTTAGTTTCATCAGACCAGAGAATCTTGTTTCATGGTCTGAGTCCTTTAGGTACCTTTTGGCAAACTCCAAGCGGTCTGTCATGTGCCTTTTACTGAGGAGTGGCTTCCGTTTGGGCACTCTGCAGAGATGGTTGTCCTTCTGGAAGGCTCTCCCATCTCCACAGAGGAACTCTGGAGCTCTGTCAGAGTGACCATCGGGTTCTTGGTCACCTCCCTGACCAAGGCCTTTCTCCCCCGATTTCGCAGTTTTGCTGGGCGGCCAGCTCTAGGAAGAGTCTTGGTGGTTCTAAACTTCTTCCATTTAAGAATTATGGAGGCCACTGTGTTCTTGGGGACCTTCAATGCTGCAGACATTCTTTTGTACCCTTCCCCATATCGGTGCATCGACACAATCCTGTTTCGGAGCTCCACTTACAATTCCTTCGACCTCATGGCTTGGTTTTTGCTCTGACATGCACGTTCAACTGTGGTACCATATATAGACAGGTGTCTGCCTTTCCAAATCATGTCCAATCAATTGAATTTACCACAGGTGGACTCCAATCATGTTGCAGAAACATCAAGGATGATCAATGGAAACAGGATGCCCTTGATGTCAATTTAAAGTCTTATAGATAAGGGTCTGAATACTTATGTAAATAAGGCATGTTCATCATTTTTAATACATTTGCAAACATTTCCAAAAACCTGTTTTTTTCGCTTTGTCATTATGGGGTACTGTGTGTAGATTGATGAGGAACGTGTTTTATTTAATACATTTTTGAATAATTTGTAGTGCTACAATTAATGAAGCTTTGTTTTTTGTCTTTACCTGTTCTCGCATGGTAAAAAAAAAACTTCAGTATTGGTCGTATTGTCACAATGAACACATTGTCCACACTTGTAATTGCCAGTGGATGGGCCTGGGAGCCAAGTCACACGCTTCTTGGTAGCTGCATGCTGTGCATAACGGAATCGGCCTGATTGCCTCCATTTGCTTCTGTGGTACGCTCAATGTCGTTAACTCTAGTAGATCTGGATCACTTGAGGGTGTTCCAGTGTTCCAATACAATGGATTTGACGTGACCGGCACATGGGCTGTACTCCTTGGAAAAACACAAACGTGGGGGAAACACAAACCCCCTGGTTTCTATTAGTGCCAGTGAGTAGAAGCTCAGTCTCTCTAGCACGGGTATAGATAGGCCTGTTCAATGACACTCTTATCATATCCGCCTTGCAGGAACCTGGTGCACATATGAATTGAATTAAAGCCATTGTGTGTACAGTATTGTACCCCACAAGGCTATTGTATCTACAGACAGCGCATGGAGTATAACATTAACCAGATCCCGATCACACTGAATTAGACTGATTAGATTGGGCCTCAAATGGAAATAAAGCATTGCGTAAGATATTGTATAGCATTAACAGAGTATGGCATTAACAGAGAGATAAAGATCCCCGTTGCGCTCGTCGCTCCATTTCATTTCCCTCTGGCCTGAAGGTCTTTCTCCCTCTCTCCCTCCTCTTTATGGGTGACAAACTGCGAGACGCTTGCTCTGCCAGGCGAGTGTCGAGACTGGCGACCCAGGGGGAGTCAGGCAGCCAGAGAGCCAGGCCGTACAGATGGCATCTCAAGACGGACAGAAGCCACCGCATATATCACAACACGGACGCCAATGTAGTAGCTAATAGGCCTTGGGGCATAATAACGAGGGTACGAGGCGGGGACAATGGAAAGGTTAGAAAAGACATTCAAATAAGGTTTTTACCCGTGCTGCCACCCAGTCATGGGGACAACAGGTCATGAATTGTGGATAGAGGCACGGTTAAGACTTTCCTATTAGTCACTGTGTTAGAGGGGAGGAAGGAGACAGTCTGCTCTCAGTGCAGACAGTCACAAGATGTAGATCTGTGGGGGGGGGAAGGCGATAGGAAGATGTAAGAGAGAAATTAAATGAGTGTCTCTGTACCTAAAACAAGTCAAAGCAATAAAAACACCAACACTATTCACAGGAATCGACAACGAAACCGAGACGCGAAAGGCCAACAATTCTTCGAATGGATCTTCGCCTAGGCGCGCGGCTCCGCATGGGTGCCCATTACCCAGGAGTCAGTGCTTTGAGACCGCGGGGCCGGACCGCCCACTCAGGCTTTCGAGTGTAATCGGGCCGAGTAGGTGAGCCACGCTCGCTCGCCGTCTCTACTCGTCAGGCTAATGCAAATGGATGGATGGATGGATGGATGGACGGCGTCCCGGACGGGTGATAGATTGAACAAGTGACAGCTGGGTCAACGGCAGGGAGTGAGTAATAGAGAGAGAGAGAGAGAGAGAGATGGAGGGATGGGAGTCATAGGATGGACTAGTTGATTAAGACGGTAAAGATGGTGAAAGGTAGTGGCAAGATGTCTCCACGTGTCCCGAGGGAAGAGCCCCCAAGAAGAGTAGCCCTGATGAACTGGATTCTGTTAGTGAGCCTGCCGTGTGAGAGGGCGGGACAGTGTGGGTGTATGTGTGCGTGAGACAGAGAGCTAGAGAAGACAGAAAGAAAAAGGAAATGGAAAGAGTAAGAGAAAGAGAGAATGTGTGTGTGTATACTGCACGTGTGTGTGTGTGTGTGTGTGTGTGTGTGTGTGTGTGTGTGTGTGTGTGTGTGTGTGTTAGCCAAATAAAGATAGTGGAGATGGATTGAGTGATGTGAAAGCGGATATGAGACTCCATTATATCACCCTCACGTTTGTCGGGCTAAGCCGGTCGCGAGACGAAGACGGAAGGGATGAAAGACAAAATGAAACTGATATCCCGGGTGAAGATGTTCTCAGTAAGATCCTGACAATGAGATATGATCTGTCGGCTGGAAGAGAGATGGAGAGGGGATAGACGGACATGACAATGCCTCAGTCTTCAAAATGAGAAAGCGAGTGAGCGTGTTCAAGGAGGTAGACGGATGGATAGTTGGAAAAAATGAGAGAGGGAAGTACAAGACATGAAGCAATACGGCGAGCTGCACATGGAGGAGTTGTGCGAGTCTGACTGATACACAGAGTAAGGTGACGGGAGAGAGGTGGTGATGAAGGGAGCGAATGAAAAGAGCGATATGAAAGACGGGTGAAAGGATGAGGAAAGAAATGAGAGCGATCTGAAAGATGAGAGTGGACTGAGGGGTTGAGTGGCTATTCATCATGCACTGAATAGATGGGTAAATATTTGAGGAATGAAAAGGCTTCTCTCTCCCTCTCCTTCTTGCTCTCTCTCAGATGGAAAGGTATAGGATAAACAAACCAAGCTGTTTTTGTTCAAACTAATCCTCAAATTCCCTAGAGGCTGATATTGATTTGCAACAAACAAATGCAAAGGCATCCCCACAAATTAAAAACATTTTTTTTAAAGGCATTCCCACAAAAGTTAATAAAGGGCATTCACACATACTGTAGAAACGGTTCTGTTCGGTACAAGAGTAAATCCAATGAGACAAACACACCAAATCATCCAGCCGCACGCACCCAATCATCCAGCCGCACGCACCCAATCATCCAGCCGCACGCACCCAATCATCCAGCCGCACGCACCCAATCAATCATCCAGCCGCACGCACCCAATCATCCAGCCGCACGCACCCAATCAACCAGCCGCACGCACGCACGCAATCAACCAGCCGCACGCACGCACGCAATCAACCAGCCGCACGCACGCACGCAATCAACCAGCCGCACGCACGCACGCAATCAACCAGCCGCACGCACGCACGCAATCAACCAGCCGCACGCACGCACGCAATCAACCAGCCGCACGCACGCACGCAATCAACCAGCCGCACGCACGCACGCAATCAACCAGCCGCACGCACGCACGCACGCAATCAACCAGCCGCACGCACGCACGCAATCAACCAGCCGCACGCACGCACGCAATCAACCAGCCGCACGCACGCACGCAATCAACCAGCCGCACGCACGCACGCAATCAACCAGCCGCACGCGCAACAACCAGCCGCACGCACGCACGCAATCAACCAGCCGCACGCACGCACGCACGCAATCAACCAGCCGCACGCACGCACGCACGCACGCAATCAACCAGCCGCACGCACGCACGCACGCAATCAACCAGCCGCACGCACGCACGCACGCAATCAACCAGCCGCGCGCACAGCACGCACGCAATCAACCAGCCGCACGCACGCACGCAATCAACCAGCCGCACGCACGCACGCAATCAACCAGCCGCACGCACGCAATCAACCAGCCGCACGCACGCACGCACACAATCAACCAGCCACGCACGCACGCAATCAACCAGCCACACGCACGCACGCACGCAATCAACCAGCCGCACGCACGCACGCAATCAACCAGCCACACGCATGCACGCACGCAATCAACCAACCAGCCGCACGCACGCAATCAACCAGCCGCACGCACGCAATCAACCAGACGCACGCAATCAACCAGCCACGCACGCAATCAACCAGCCACACGCACGCAATCAACCAGCCAGCCCACGCACGCAATCAACCAGCCACACGCACGCAATCAACCAGCCACACGCACGCAATCAACCAGCCACACGCACGCACGCACGCAATCAACCAGCCACACGCACGCACGCAATCAACCAGCCACGCACGCACGCAATCAACCAGCCACACGCACGCACGCAATCAACCACCCACACGCACGCACGCAATCAACCAGCCACACGCAATCAACCAGCACGCAATCAACCAGCCACACGCACGCAATCAACCAGCCACACGCACGCACGCAATCAACCAGCCACGCACGCACGCAATCAACCAGCCACGCACGCACGCAATCAACCAGCCACACGCACGCAATCAACCAGCCACACGCACGCACGCAATCAACCAGCCACACGCACGCACGCAATCAACCAGCCACACGCACGCACGCAATCAACCAGCCACACGCACGCACGCAACCAACCAGCCACACACAGACACATGCAATCATCCAGCCACACGCAATCCTCCAGCCACACACGCACCCAATCATCCAGCCACACGCACCCAATCATCCAGCCACACGCACCCAATCAACCAGCCACACGCAATCATCCAGCCACACGCACGCAATCATCCAGCCACACGCAATCCTCCAGCCACACGCAATCCTCCAGCCACACGCAATCCTCCAGCCACACGCAATCCTCCAGCCACACAAGCACGCAATCATCCAGCCACACGCACGCAATCATCCAGCCACACGCACGCAATCATCCAGCCACACACAGCACGCAATCATCCAGCCACACGCACGCAATCATCCAGCCACACACACACGCACGCACACAATCATCCAGCCACACACACACAATCATCCAGCCACACACACACAATCATCCAGCCACACACACACAATCATCCAGCACACACACACAATCATCCAGCCACACACACACACAATCATCCAGCCACACACACACGCACACACACATCATCCAGCCACACACACAATCACCACACACACACAATCACACACACACACACGCACCCAATCATCCGGCCACACAGGCAAACCCATCTACACACACATCAATCACCCATCCCACTCCACACACACTCCCACCATTCATCTCATCTTTGATTCTCTCTGCAAAGATGATGATTAGAAGAAAACACAACCCCGGGATATCAGCCCAGAACGTACAGAAGTGCGTCATTTTCCCCTCTCTTTCTTCTCTTTGGTTAGGATCTGGAGGAAGTAGCGCAACTCTAGAGTGGGAGCTGCCTGTTGGGAATCGTGCTGGCGGGGGAAAGCGCTGGATTAAACATGGAAGGATCTGCAGAATGCCGGGAGCCACGCACATAACACACAATCACGCGCACACCCTCCACTTCGCATTAAAATCATTTCCGTTTCGCAGGTCTATTCTTAGGCGCTAGAATACCCACTTCCTACTTCCCAACACGCATAAAGCAGCAGTAGAATGCTGGAGAACCAGAGGCCCTGTTGAATAGCTCTCCTAAGAACGAGTCATCAATCTTCTCCATTACCCTTCTTAGAACGCCAATTAACCGTGGCTAGATCTAAGTGGAGGGAATAGAACGCTATGCTACTAAACTAAACGGTAGGTAGCCTACCGGCTACAGCGTAGGGCCAGTAACCAGTGCCTCTGGGGTGTCATACTGAACTCTGTCATTAACTAAAATATATTGGTGAATAAATATTTCTCGCTAATTGGGGGACAGAATATATTGTAACGACCCTGGATTTATAAGCACGGAAATCGACTCTGCCGCACGAGCCTGCTTTTACGGAACAGTGGATAGCGCGCTAGACCTCGGGCTAGAAGGTTGAGGGTTCGAGACCTGCTCCCTCCCTGCCTGTTTCATTACAATACGTTGAACGGTACACTAAAGACCGTGTTCTGGATGGAGGAGAAAGCATCATGGCTGTGGATTTAAAGGGGAACTCCGTAGCTCAAACAATAACTAAGCAGGCACCCCACCACTGTTTTGGTAAACAGCTGAGGGATGGGGTTGGATAAATATAACCACTTGTTTACAATTACACAAGCTTATAAGCTTTATATACACACACAAAGCTTCAAATGATTGGAGTCGGCCATTTCAGCGACACAACAGGTGTATAAAAATCGAGCATACAACCATGCAAATCTCCATAGACAAACATTGGCAGAGGAATGGCCTTACTCAACGTGGCACCGTCATAGGATGCCACCTTTCCAACAAGTCAGTTCCTCCACTTTTTGGACAAATCTGGGGTTGGCGGATGCCGGGTGAACGCTACCTGCCCGAATGCATAGTGCCAACTGTAGTTTGGTGGAGGAGGATTAACGATCTGGGGCTGTTTTTCATGGTTCGGGCTAGACCCCTTAGTTCCAGTAAAGGGAAATCTTCATGCTACAGCATACAATGACATTCTAGATGATTCTGTGCTTCCAACTTTGTGGCAACAGTTTGGGGAAGGCCCTTTTTTCCTGTTTCAGCATGACAATGCCCCCGTGCACAAAGCAAGATCCTTACAGAAATGCTTTGTCGAGATTGGTGTGGAAGAACTTGTCTGGCCTGCACCGAACCCTGACCTCAACCCATTCAAACACCTTTGTGATGAATTGGAGCACCGACTGTGAGCCAGGCCTAATCGTCCAACATCAGTTGAAAAGAAGGTCGACGACATCCGATCCTCGTTTGCTAAGTCAAACGACACCGCTGGTTCTGCTCACACTGCCCTACCCTGTGCTCTGTCCTCTTTCTCCCCTCTCTCTCCAGATGAAATCTCGCGTCTTGTGACGGCCGGCCGCCCAACAACCTGCCCGCTCGACCCTATCCCCTCCTCTCTTCTCCAGACCATTTCCGGAGACCTTCTCCCTTACCTCACCTCGCTCATCAACTCATCCCTGACCGCTGGCTACGTCCCTTCCGTCTTCAAGAGAGCGAGAGTTGCACCCCTTCTGAAAAAACCTACACTCGATCCCTGCGATGTCAACAACTACAGACCAGTATCCCTTCTTTCTTTTCTCTCCAAAACTCTTGAACGTGCCGTCCTTGGCCAGCTCTCCCGGTATCTCTCTCAGAATGACCTTCTTGATCCAAATCAGTCAGGTTTCAAGACTAGTCATTCAACTGAGACTGCTCTTCTCTGTATCACGGAGGCGCTCCGCACTGCTAAAGCTAACTCTCTCTCCTCTGCTCTCATCCTTCTAGACCTATCGGCTGCCTTCGATACTGTGAACCATCAGATCCTCCTCTCCACCCTCTCCGAGTTGGGCATCTCCGGCGCGGCCCACGCTTGGATTGCGTCCTACCTGACAGGTCGCTCCTACCAGGTGGCGTGGCGAGAATCTGTCTCCTCACCACGCGCTCTCACCACTGGTGTCCCCCAGGGCTCTGTTCTAGGCCCTCTCCTATTCTCGCTATACACCAAGTCACTTGGCTCTGTCATAACCTCACATGGTCTCTCCTATCATTGCTATGCAGACAACACACAATTAATCTTCTCCTTTCCCCCTTCTGATGACCAGGTGGCGAATCGCATCTCTGCATGTCTGGCAGACATATCAGTGTGGATGACGGATCACCACCTCAAGCTGAACCTCGGCAAGACGGAGCTGCTCTTCCTCCCGGGGAAGGACTGCCCGTTCCATGATCTCGCCATCACGGTTTACAACTCCATTGTGTCCTCCTCCCAGAGCGCTAAGAACCTTGGCGTGATCCTGGACAACACCCTGTCGTTCTCAACTAACATCAAGGCGGTGGCCCGTTCCTGTAGGTTCATGCTCTACAACATCCGCAGAGTACGACCCTGCCTCACACAGGAAGCGGTGCAGGTCCTAATCCAGGCACTTGTCATCTCCCGTCTGGATTACTGCAACTCGCTGTTGGCTGGGCTCCCTGCCTGTGCCATTAAACCCCTACAACTCATCCAGAACGCTGCAGCCCGTCTGGTGTTCAACCTTCCCAAGTTCTCTCACGTCACCCCGCTCCTCCGCTCTCTCCACTGGCTTCCAGTTGAAGCTCGCATCCGCTACAAGACCATGGTGCTTGCCTACGGAGCTGTGAGGGGAACGGCACCTCAGTACCTCCAGGCTCTGATCAGGCCCTACACCCAAACAAGGGCACTGCATTCATCCACCTCTGGCCTGCTCGCCTCCCTACCACTGAGGAAGTACAGTTCCCGCTCAGCCCAGTCAAAACTGTTCGCTGCTCTGGCCCCCAATGGTGGAACAAACTCCCTCACGACGCCAGGACAGCGGAGTCAATCACCACCTTCCGGAGACACCTGAAACCCCACCTTTTTAAGGAATACCTAGGATAGGATAAAGTAATCCTTCTCACCCCCCCCTTAAAAGATTTAGATGCACTATTGTAAAGTGGCTGTTCCACTGGATGTCATAAGGTGAATGCACCAATTTGTAAGTCGCTCTGGATAAGAGCGTCTGCTAAATGACTTAAATGTAAATGTAAATGCCCGACCTCACTAATGCTCGTGGCTGAATGGAAGCAAGTCCCTGCAGCAAATGTTCCAACATCTAGTGGAAAACCTTCCCAGAAGAGTGGAGGCTCTTATAACAATAAATGGGGGACCAACTTCATATTATTGCCCATGATTTTGAAATGAGATGTTCAACGAGCAGGTGTCCACATACTTTTGCTCATGTAGTGTATTTTGGGTTACAACAGTTGAACTAAGCTCACGAGGCATGTGTAAGTTATATTCTTAAAGAATCACTGGGTATATATATATATATATATATATATCATTCATTTAATAAGTCAAAAATGGATGCAGCAATCACAGATTGACCCTTTAAAAAACATCATTTCAATTTGACATTAAAGATGTTCTTGATGGGGGAGAAAAGTATATAAAATGATAGTGGATTTAAAAGGCCTTCTAGACAGTATGGCTGAGAGCAGTGGGGCAGGACTGAGCACACCTATCACTTCGCAGCCTACATAAAAAGGGTTCGAGAACTGGTGGACTCTGACCATCATTTCGCAGGGAACGATTGTGACCTGAGAAGCAATAGTGCAGTGGTGTGTTTCAGAGGTGTCAGTCTTATCTTCACAAGCCAGAGAGGGAAGAGAAAGAAAGAGCAGCCGTCTGGTATCGCTCCCTCTGCTTTAGTCTCCGCTGTGCAGAGAGCCAAACCGAAGATGACATGTCCGGTCTCCAAGTGCTCCAACCTCCTCTCCTTGGCTCAGTGTCACTTCGCTGGTTCAACATTCTGAACCTTGTCATTGCAGTTTAGCGAGCCGGCGCTATCCATTACCCACTGTCCTGGGATCAGTTCGAATTGGCAACTTTAACCCGCATAACATCACATACCAACTGGTGACCACTTTACGGGTGGTAGGTAGATGCTGATTCTAGATCAGCTGGAAACGCGTTGAATCCTGTTGCTGCCGTAGCCTTCTCAAAAGCTGCTGTAGCGAGGTGCGCTGGCCGAGTTCTCCCTCATGCGCACACGTACGACGACGGGACACCCGCGAGTGTGAAACAGGCACAGCTGACCAAGTCACAAGGCTTTTCTTAAGAACCCGGTGTTCTAATAAATAACAGTGCGTGACGTGATCTTCACACATTACTGTAGGTTTTCCCTGGCAGCTGCTGCACATCGACTTGGTACTGGTACTCACTGTATAGGGCGGCAGCGTAGCCTAGTGGTTAGAGCGTTGGACTAGTAACCGGAAGGTTGCAAGTTCAAATCCCCGAGCTGGCAAGGTACAAATCTGTCGTTCTGCCACTGAACAGGAAGTTAACCCACTGTTCCTAGTCAGTCATTGTAAATAAGAATTTGTTCTTAACTGACTTGCCTAGTTAAATAAATAGTGGTTAAGAGTGTTGGGCGAGTAAACGAAAGGTTGGAAAAGGACTCATAAATAAGCATTGTGCCGTTAGTCCGCACCTGTTGTTTACAAAGCATGAGACAAATAACATTTGACTTGAACTTGCAGGTGCTGTGACAACTGACGGCAAAACTGTTCACACAGACACAAATGTGAGTTTCTGACGAGAAACAGAGAGAACAATTCAGGAGGTGGTGAACTGGACAGGATTTTCTCCCTGGCTGACTATCTGTCCATCTCACTGAGAGACTGGCCTGGAGAAAAGACGCTGTAGGCCATTTATCTGTCAATCTGTGTCAATCCACTCAGCCCGAGTGGCGCGGGAAAGGTGAGAGAGGTGTCAGGTCCCAGGGTGGTCCACATAGGGCTCAATGGAAGACCCCCCTGCGGCTGTCCACAGTTCTGCCGGTCTATTAATACTGGACAGCAAGAGCCATTAGTGGCCTTGTCAATATACTGTGGGCAGGGCAAGCAGCCGGCGGGCCCGAACATAGTAGGCAATCAGGCGTTTCTGCTAGCCCAGCCCGGACACCCTCTGGTTAAGATCACAAGCCCAAAGGTAAATAACGAGCTACTAGGTCATGTGGGCGAGACACTTATTGACGAGTCGAGGAAAATCTTTTCAAGCATTCCAGTGCAATTTTATGGGCTACCGAGTACAAACAATGACATTCCACAAATAACACTACGGAAGAACGTGTTAGGCAGTTTATTTTACATTTCAGTTTTAATTTTTTATTTATAATCTCTCTCATTTAAAAAAATAATAATTTTCTAATTTGGCATGGAATTTTGACATGCCTGGGAATGCAGACCTGCCTGTCTTCCATTCATTCATACATGGGGATAAAGGAACGTTTTAAATAAAGAAAAACGATATGCATAGATGGCGGCCAACAAAACACAGAACAATTCACATTCTCTTACACATTGGTCTCGTGAGGAAATATCGGTCCAACAGTCACTGTTAAAAGAAAAAAAACGGGGAACTAATAGAATAATATGCACCAAAATAAATAAGTAAATGAATGGAGTGCCAGCTAATGACATGATTTCGCATCGAGGCAGAAAAACGACATCCCATTACTATGACATGTGGGTCTACTTCAGTCGTTAATGTGCCCTGCTACATTATTTAACATTCTGCCTGTATGCCCCGCCAGAAACAATTGGTATCCTTCCACTTTGACAATTGACAACCAAAGGACTGTAGATTGTCTGGAGGTACAGTAATTGTTTGTTTCTTGTCACAATCCCACCTTCCAAAGCCATTACTAAGATTTACATGCCAGCAGACTTGAGGTAGATTGACTTTTGTAAAATATGACTCTTAAAAAACAAAATCTTAAAAAATAAATAAGTGGGGTTTTTTTCAGTACCGTTCCCTAAACTAAAACTAAGCCATTCGTGTCACAATCACCTGCATTAGGTCAACAAGGATAAAAGGCCCGAATGAAGAGGGATTGACAGAGTGCTGCAAAGAGGTGTAGTCAAGGCAACAGACGAGGACCTAAAGTGGACTCAGGAGGACCATAACATGTCTCGACTGCAGTCAAGAATTTTGCGGGGCAATGTAGTACCACAGGTTTGGGCTGAATAAGCCACCTTATTTAAGTCCATACATTTTTTTTTGTGGGGGGTCTGCAGTCAACCAACATCATCCAGCCCACATGTTGTAAACAACACACTCAGCGAACCACGACTGCATCCATTTTTAAGATACGGCTCGTTGTCGTCAGTATTCTTTGCATGGCGGTCTCTAGCACTTTGGGTAACTGCACTTGTCTCGATAGGATGGTTGTCGAAGCATGTGATGGAATGTAACCGAACAGACCGTCCTGTGTGTAAACAACGAGAATCATTTCATTCCTATAATAAATAAAGCTCCACCTAATAACCGCAAGGGCCGAAGCAAAAAAACATTGTCGATATACATGTTACATAGGCAATCAAATGCGCAGACGGATCGCTGGGCTGGCTGAACGTCACACATAACAGACTCAAAATCATACTTAGAAATCCATCATACTTTAATAAAACACCAGAACACAAATATAATGTTGACAGGACGAACCGGAACGAAAGGTTCCAAATGAAAAACCACCCACACACACAGTCAGACGGTGACACAGAAGACATTGTTATTCTAGCAGCTTGTAGTGAGGAGACACAAACATCTTGGAATATAGGAACATTTTAATATTATTCATATTCTCCAGGTCACCGTCCTGTCAATATTGTACACAACAACAACACTAGAATTGACCAGAAAAGATGAATATCTTGTTATACCAGCAGCTGGGCAGAACCAATGCACTAACGTAACCACATCAATTAGTAATGCATGTTGCAAGTATGTTGGATTTATTTATACTTTGTACACAAAGGGACACGGGGAATAATGCATGTGGCGAAACTGTGAATTTAAGGCTTTGTTTGGTGGTCTTGAGATTAGAGTCGGACAAGAATTGTAGGATGTCGTGACCCATTTATGCTTTTTAAAACCACCACCACCACCACCACCACCACCCTTACACAGGGCTGGTAATTGCATGCCAGAGACAGGCTTTTTATTCTGACATGGTCCTTAGAAGCTGGAGCACCACTTCCCACAGAGTGAAATTGGTGCTTGTTTACTTCTAAAAAATAAAATAAAAAACAGGGGAATGGCGAATCAAAGGTTTTAAGCCTCTGTAGAGAAAGACGTTGCCTCTCTGTTCATCTTAATAACAAGATGGAGAGTGATGGAGTCACAGGAGCCCAACGAGGAACGATCTTGCCCCCCCCCACCCCGCTAATGGGAGGCATCGAACTCAAAGCGTGTGGCGGGTCAGGGAAATATAGTGTGTGTTTGAGAGAATTCTATGGGTGAAACAGATCTGCATGGGTGTGTGATTATATGCTCACTAGTGGGAGTTTATCTGTGGAAGGGAGCGAGAGAGTGTTTGCGTGGAAAAGATGGTCAGAGCAGATTGGAGAGCAAGGCCCTCGATAATATACACCTCTACATACCAGCAGGCTACAAGATACATGCCTTGACGCACATGTAATTAAATTAAGGTCATTTGTAGTCATTGGTTATTTTCCAACCATCTCCCATGATAGTAGTCTGTGACGTTTACCATTACCCACACTGCACTTATAAATAACATCTCTTAAGGGACTATTGAAGATACACACACACACACCTACTTCATTAAATGGATATCTTACATCAAGATATACACAACCAACACCTCACATAAGAACACTTATTTTTCTTAATTAAAAAAAAAAATGGGTACCCATTCGCATAAAACATCATAAGGAAAACAGTTCATTTGAACACAGTGGTGATGATCTGATAATGTGATAGGAATCTGTGATTAGAGGTCGACCGATTAATCGGCACGGCCGATTTCAAGTTTTCATAACAAATCGGTAATCAGCCTTTTTTGGACGCTGATTATGGACGATTGATTACATTGCAATCCACGAGGAGACTGCGTGGCAGGCTGACCACCTGTTACGCGAGGGCAGCGTCAAAAGGACCTTGTGGCTGCAAGGAGTCAAGGTAAGTTGCTAGCTAGCATTAAACTTATCTTATAAAAAACAATCAATCTTCACATAATCACTAGTTAACTGCACATGGTTGATGATATTACTAGGTTAACTAGCTTGTCCTGCGTTGCATATAATCAATGCGGTGTCTTAATTTATTATCGAATCACAGCCTACTTTAATTTCGCCAAACGGGTGATGATTTAACAAAAGCTCATTTGCGAAAAATGTACCTAGCCATAAATAAACATCAATGCCTTTCTTAAAATCAATACACAGAAGTATATATTTTTTAAACCTGCATATTTAGTTAAAAGAAATTCATGTTAGCAGACAATATTAACTAGGGAAATTGTGTCAGTTCTTTGCGTTCAGTGCAAGCAGTCAGGGTATATGCAACAGTTTGGGCCGCCTGGCTCATGTGAAGACCATTTCTTCCTAACAAAGACCGTAATTAATTTGCCAGAATTTGACATAATTATGACATAACATTGAAGGTTATGCAATGTAACAGCAATATTTTGACTTAGGGTTGCCACCCATTCAATAAAATACAGAACGGTTCCGTATTTCACTGAAAGAAAAATTTTGTTTTCGAAATTATAGTTTCCAGATTTGACCATATTAATGACCAAAGGCTCGTATTTTTGTGTTTATTATATTAAGTCTATGATTTATTATTTGATAGAGCAATCTGACTGAGGGGTGGTAGGCAGCAGCAGGCTCGTAAGCATTCATTCAAACAGCACTTTACTGCATTTGCCAGCAGCTTTTAGCAATGCTTGAGGCACAGTGCTGTTTATGACTTCCAACCTATCAACTCCTGAGATTAGGCTGGCAATACTAAAGTGCCTATATGAACATCCAATAGACAAAGGAATCTGAAATACAAATGGTACAGAGAAATAGTCGATGCATCATAATTCCTATAATAACTACAACCTAAAACTTCTTAACTGGGAATATTGAAGAACTGGGAATATTGAACCACCAGCTTTCATATGTTCTCATGTTCTGAGCAAGGAACTTAAACGTTAGCTTTTTTACATGGAACATATTGCACTTCTACTTTCTTCTCCATCACTGTTTTTTGCATTATTTAAACCAAATTGAACATGTTTCATTATTTATCAGAGACTAAATAGATTCTATTGATGTATTATATTAAGTAAAAATAAAAGTGTTCATTGTTCATTCAGTATTGTTGTAATTGGCATTATTAAACATATATATTTATGTATATATTTATTTTTAATTATAATAAAAATGTTTTAAAAATAACTAATTAAAAAAAATGTTTTAATGTTTTTTTATTTAAAAATAAGAAATCGGTATTGGCTTTTTTTTGGTCCTCCAATAATTCGGTATCGCCGTTGAAAAATCATAATCAGTCGACCTCTATCTGTGATAAGAAAAAGCAAAGGAGGGGGAGTGGATCACAATATTTACAGAGCAACGGCCCGGACGCCAATACCCAATCAAGTTTCCATCTGGCCGGGGGTTGCACAGGAGACCACTCCAAAGGCCCTTTGAGCCAGTCCGGCTTCATCCCGGCTCCGCCAGTGTAATATTCATGTCCACGCGGGTCCCCGTGCTAAGCAGTTTCCTATCACCGTCCTCCAACCCCTTCATCAGTGAGGTTACTGTGCATGAAATGACTGATGAATGACTCAGAGATAGGCTTAGCCATCCATATGTATGACATTATGCAAAACAACTCCTGCATAACATTGGGCTATTGCGCGGTGAATCAGCATGTGGGATATACACAACTCGAATCTGTACAATCACGCTACATACACCCTTGCACAATACACACACACACACACACACACTAGGCCGCTACGTTAAAGTGAACTGCGGCAATCTGACAGTGGAACATACTGCGGGTGGGGTTAGCCCCTTAACCTCGTTCCAAGTCTGGCAGCGATTCAAATTCGGTCAACTCAGAACTTGAAAAACACATATGCCGGCCAGGCTTAGAACTAATGGGCCTCGCACATGGTCAGAAACATCCCCACACACAGTCACAGGCGTATTTTGTGTGTTACTGCTCCCCTTAGAAGGCCCGGCAGAGATTTGTCCATTAACATACAACAAAAGAAAAAACAACGACTCAGCATTTCGCCCTGCTAAAATAATGGTAATACTGTATTTTGAAGTAGATGAATCGATCGTTGACGGTCGACAACAAGGCAGATGGTCGACCTCATAACACTTCATAACTCCTACTGAGTTCGGGAGTGAAGTGTCGCAATTTCAGCCGTATGTGCGGCTTGTCTTATTATTAATGCTTGGGCTTATCTGCATTAAAAATAGCAAAAGCGCTCAATACCAGCCAGAAATCAGCCTCTCTCGCTCTATACCTCTACATAAGATAATGGGCAACAATTTTATGCTTCTTCTACTCCTGAATTAAACATGTGGGCTAGGAACAGTTTGTTCTGGTATAAAACAAAATATTAAAAAACGAGGGAAATATTCCGCCTCCGGTCCCTCGAGCATTAGCGGCGAAACATTTCTTTACCATTAAATAGACGGTGCGTTTATTGACTTGCCGGGGAAATGGAGTCCGCTTCCTTTTTGTTCTTTAATTGGTCAAACTGACAGGCAGAGCAGGAGGTTCAGTTTGAGCTGGGTGTGCATGTCGATCTGTCTCATGCTATCGCTAGGCAGACTAGACGTGGCTCCGATCATTACAGGAGCTGGCTGGTCCCTCAGCGTGGAAGGCCAGTACAGCCTGGCACTGGGCCCAATACCCTGGGATGGTGCCAGCTGACCCCGCTGCCCTTTGCTTCAGCAGTGACGTTCCACCAACATGAACCGCCAACAGACAGTTGGGAAAAACAAACAGATCTGGTTCGCACCATTTCTCTCATCCAAACCCCAGCTCCAGCTCGGTCTACCACGTCGTTGGCCTCCCATATGTAAAAGAAAATAATGAAGAGAGAAAAAAAAGAAAAGAAAAAGAAAGAAGGAAATGGAAGTTGGTGGGACTAACTCTGCCTAAGTCATTATATATGAGTCATTAACACCAAATGTGGTTTCAACAAGGCCTGAAGGCCCAAACATCTTGATAATACAAAATACAATTTTTACGTAACACTGTGCTATGGAACGCCTGTGATGATGCACACGAAGACAACAAGTTACAGCTTGGTTCCGCTGGAGGACGTCTTCAAGCAGTAGCCGTGGTGATAGAACGAGTGTGACCATCTAGGAATGCGTCTAAAAGTTGTACCACGAAGGCGACATTGAACAGTATGTTTCCTTACCGAGAAAAAGTCTTTAGTGTTTGCAGTCCTGTGGATTAGTGGGCTACTAAGCGCAGTCACATGGTCACTTTTCACGTTTCACTTGCTAAGATGAAATGGAGCAGTAAGCAGCATTGAAGATGAGTTACATTGTTACAATTTATTTTGGTAGACTGACTGACTTATCAAGATGCCGAGTCATTGACCAGCGCACTCAAGTCATCATTCAGCTTCTTCCTCAGTTACAGTTCAGTTTCAACACCTTCTTTTGTTTCTGTAGTTATTTTTTTGTGTAAAATTACCATAAGCGTAGCATGTCTATTTAGTATGCAGGGGGATGGGTGGTTGTTGGTGGACTCTCCACCCTGTCCTCAGCTCTCCCTCCTGGACCCTGTTGGTTGACTGCCCCTCTCTAGACGTAGATGGCAGTCCGGGAGATGACCGACCCGTCCCGCTGTGACTCCATGTCGTCGTCGAGGTACATGCTGACCCCTCCCATCTCTTCGTTGTGCCGGTGGATGTGATAGGCTGGAACCATGCCCACGCTAAAGCTGTCGTAGCGCTCCTCTTCCTCCTCCAGGCTGTCGTCGAGGGCGTCAAATTTCCTGCGCTCCGCCTCGTCCATCTCGCTGCTCAGCAGGATGTCGTGGGCGGTGGGAGTGGAGCCTGGCGGGCCGTGGAAGTCGTTGACATTCTCCGCCAGCGCTCCGGGGTCGCTCTCGCGGTACGTATAGATGGGCCCGTTGATGTTGGCCCCCGTGCCTTCGTTCTTGTTGCCAGCTCCGCCGAAGAGGCGGGCTTTGTTCCCGTAGGCGCCAGGCTCTCCATTGCCGGGGTAACCGCGCTGTTGCCGGCGACTGCGGGTCACCAGGACAGCAATCAGCGAGCTGACCAGCAGTAGGGCCAGCAGGCTGCCGATGATAGCCCCCGCCACCACGCCCGCGTTGGACGGGTCCACTATGGCCTCTGAAAAGGGGGGAGGAGAGGAGCAAAAGGTAGAGGGAGAGAAAAAATGGGGGGAGGAAAGAGGGGGTTGTTCGGTTTTTAAATGGGCCTCTTTCCGTAGGAGTAGTGTTGTTGTTCTGGTGCTCTCCTGGTGAGATGCGGTCAGTGAGGTGGTGTCTCGATTAGTGTTGTAGCGATTTGACTGGGATTGATTCCTCCCCTTTAGTTGCAGTTTTTGTTTTTGAAGCCCCCCGTTGCCCATTTCTACGGTCCTAGTACCGTTGGTGTGAGCCAAGTTTGAGCCGGTCCACTCTTGTTTCGGTAGAGAAACAAAAATGAGGAACACATTTTGTGACCCACGATGTGACGAATCCCTGGTCTGAGATTTTGACCGAGGCGTACATCGGGCACAACAACGCAGAGACGAGAGACAGGAAAAGAGACAGGAAAAGGGAAGTGAAAGGGGACTATAGAAGTGGAAATGACTAGCACACTGTGGTCATGCATGATGGAACTGAAAAATGGAACACGTCGACATACTGCTCTGCCCCCCCGCCCCTAATCGGTCAGTTAGTTTAACCCCGGGCTATGAGCGCTCCCCCACTGTAAACCAGAAACCAGTGTAAACGAAGCAACTCAACTCAGAGTCACACGAGGCAAAAACCCACCTGCAGTTTGATCCATTCCAAAAACCAGACCCCCATACAGGGCAGCTTGGAATGCACTGCCAAGACAAGAGGGCTAGGGAGATGCAAGGCCCTGATGTCCATATCTAAATCTGGGTATAGGGAGGTGAAAACATCAAAGCCACAGCACAGGGAGAAACAGGACAGGGGTAGTAGGGAGTCAGGACTAAATTAACCAGAAAGGGGTAATAAATGTCAAAAATGATCACAGCGAGCTTATATCACCGCCTATATTACTGTCACTCAGAGATTAGGGGGAAGGAGCACAACAGCCGACCTGAACCATCTTTTCCTGTTTCAGCGAATCACAATTTAGCGAAAAGGAAAAAGGCAGGGGAAATAAAATGTACCTGGAATGGATGTTGAATATAATGAGGAGTACGATTTCAGGTTCTTGCTGTACAGTACAGGTAAAGTACCCATATGTATAGAACTGTAAATATCCAATAATATTTATAAGGTTGACGCACTCAAGGCACTTAACGTGTCGAGAGGGAATGTACAGAGTTGGGCTGCCAGTGCTGTACAGTGTGAACTCTATCAATTGGGGTAAGAGCACCTTCTCAACCTCTGCGTGCACGTTCACCTCAAATCTTCCGCCCCGTCTCCCCCTCCCCTGAAAAGCTCCAGTGTTTCCATGACAATCTCAATCATTTCAATTTCAAGTAGTCTAGTCTGAAGCGACTGGGGCGTTTCTTCAAATCACACCAATTCCCTCCCTCTCTTTCCGTGTTGGAAGCCGACAAAAACGAGCACACACACAGTCTTTTTTTTTTTGTTACACCGCAGTTTTCCTCAGTTCTCTACAGCCCATTTAATCCCCCTCTCTCTCTCTCTCTGGAGACGTGGAAGTTTCTAAACAATTTATTTCGGAGAACGCCGGGCAGATGTGCTTAAACTAACACACAGAGCTCTCCCTCACACGCACACACACACAGAATTTAATTGCGGTGCTCGTTCTTCCCACTAGAGGTGAGAAACGCTAGGAGGCATCCCCCCACCTCAACCCGGTGACATCCCCCACCCTTAAGTCAATCTGCTTCCTCATTCACCAACGCCTTCTTCCCAGCTGCAGTCTCTACGCAGCAGTAACACCGTATTCACACAGTCGGCAAGCACTCTTAAGTGGCCTTGCTGGCTGCTGTGAGGATGTGTCGACAGCACACAACAAGGCGGGGGTGGACTAGCGTAGCGCCGAGGGCGCCCCTCCCAGTCTGACACGCCACCACAACAACGTAAGCGAGGAGTTAATGAAAAGAAACGACTGCATTGCATGATCGTAAAATAAAAATACATCCTGGAAAGCAGATGGGTGAATCTGGATCGGGTATTGATTTTCCAGTGTTGGTGTCTGGCGGTACGTGGCTAGATAGTAAACACACCGCATTTCATAGCTGCAAAGGATAAGCATCTTGTTAACGGCTATACTCTGCATACTGGATAATATAAACGTTGAGCGGTCCATCAACAAATATTATTGGGTTACCGTCTAAACACATCTGATGGTTTCGCTTACGGCACATCATTTAGACGCCAATGTTACAGTACACGAGGCACACAATTTACACATTTGTCAGCAGAGTCTTAAGACTCAATAAATTCATAACATGAATTTCTATTCTTAGATAAAGGACTCGGATTCTCAATCAGTTCTGCAACTACTGTACCAAGACTGCATTATACACAGGCATGCATTTCGAGACCAATTCTAAGTTGGACAAATCCTGCTGCGATGATTGAATCCAGGACCTTGGCTGTTGATCGAGCTCAACAAACCGACACACGGTGAATAGCAATGCTGCAATTGGCCTCAAAATGAGTTATTCTGTGTTTCCATGAGTCATTCACGAGGGGAAGCTGAAGGGACAGAGAACCGGAAAGAGCGAGAGAAAATGAAGTGTGTGTGGTTCCAGGTTCATTCTTCCAGTACAGAGTGAGGAGGCCCAAAAGCTAGGGTCGAGGGGGGGGGAGCAATCCCAGTACTCGTCCTGAAGGATTTAGGGCACTGGGTCATGAGTTGACTACCCATTGATTAATGATGGGGGATTATTGAGACAGATAGTCATCTGATGTGCCATAAGAGCTCACCCTCTGGCTAATTGAAAAAGGTAGCTAGCTTCATGACCCTGGAGGATTACACAGCTATGCTCCTGCCGGAGGTTATGCAGATAGTGCAGCCTGTTTCTGCTGGGCCAGGCCAGGGGGCAGTTGCATTTACAAGCATGGGGGGGATGAGGAAAATGACAAAGCACAAAATGGCAGGGTGTGAGCGGTTAATGCAACGGCAAAGCGTTCGGGCTTAGACTTTATCATTCCAATTGAAATGCAGCCGCTCGCAGGCAAGGCAATCATTGCCCTCTGCTTGGGTCTGTTAGACGTCTGGCAGTGGAATGACAAATCAGGCATATCATTCTGTCGCTCGTTGACGTCAAACGGCTGAGGCAGAGCGGGATTGGAATTGGAAGGGGGGTCTCTCCTGAGAAAGTCTGGCTGCTACCTCAGGTAGGGTTGGTGGAGAACCTGACCACCAGAGTAAAATTGAAAATGTGGCCCAAGTTCAGTGAAGGAAGCACAAGGTGGTTGCTGACATTTGAATGAAAGACAAACTAAGTCTTCCTGACTACTAAGTCATGAACCACCCATTTCCATCAGAAATATTTAGGAGATATACGGTGCATTCAGACCCCTCGACCTTTTCCACATTTTGATACATTTACAGCCTTATTCTAAAAATGGATTAAATTATTTTTTTTTCATCATCAATCTACACAGAATACTCCATAATGACAAACAGCTTTTTTAATTGTTGGCAAATTTATAAGTAAATAAAAAACAGAAATACCTTTTTTACATAAGTATTCAGACCCTTTGCTATGAGACTCGAAATTGAGCTCAGGTGCATCCTGTTTCCATTGATCATCCTTGAGATGTTTCTACAATTTGATTGGAGTCCACCTGAGGTAAATTCAATTGATTGGACATAATTTGGAAAGGCACACACCTGTCTATAAGGTCCCACAGTGGACGATGCATGTCAAAGCAAAAACCAAGCCATGAGGTCGAAGGAATTGTCCTAGAGCTCCGGGACAGGATTGTGTCGAGGCACAGATCTGGGGAAGGGTACCACAAACTTTCTGCAGCATTGAAGTTTCCCAAGAACACAGTGTCCTCCATCATTCTTAAATGGAAGAAGTTTGGAATCACCAAGACTCTTCCTAGAGCTTGCTGCCCGGCTAAACTGAGCAAAATCGGGGAGAAGAGCTTTGGTCAGGGAGGTGACCAAGAACTCGATGGTCTCTGACAGAGTTCCTCTGTGGAGATGGGAGAACCTTCCAGAAAGACAACCACCTCTGTAGAACTCTACCAATTAGGCCTTTATGGTAGAGTGGCCAGACAGGAAGCCACTCCTCAGTAAAAGGCACATGACAGCCCGCTTGGAATTTACAAAAGACACCTAAAGGACAACGACCATGAGAAACAAGTTTCTCTGGTCTGATGATACCAAGATTGAACTCTTTGGCCTGAATGCCAAGCGTCCCGTCTGGAGGAAACCTGGCACCATCCCTACGAAGAATGGGAGAAACTCCCCAAATACAGGGTTTAAATGGACCAACCTTGGACATCAGCATTCCACCAGACTGGGTTAGCATGCAGAGCTTAAAGGGATAGTATGACATTTTGGCAACTAAGCCTTTTTTCTACTTACTCAGAATCATATGAACTTAATGAGCATGTTTTGGTAGACTTCCAGTTATTGCGCTAATGCTAATTAGAGACATAAAAATGGCATCAATGAGTTCATCTGACTCTGGGTAGGTAGAAAAAAGGAAAGAAAAATGTCGTACTATCCCTTTAAGCTCTGCATGCTAACCCAATCGGGTGGTGCTAATGTCCAAGGTTTGTCAATTTTGCTAGTTCTTTGGGGTTAGTTCTTTGTAACACGCCTCTTCAGGCCACGGGCAAGGTTACTGGGTCACATTGGACTATCACTGCAAACTACCGCCAGTACATCTAGTATCATTGGAGGCAATTGGGCAGATGTTCATGGTAGATATTCTCTAACTTGTTTATTTGTACCTTCCCGCCAGGCTCTCCGTTGGGCAGGCTTAGCCTCTTTCTGAGCACCACGGGACAGTCTCTGATAAACCATCATGGCCAGGTGCCTGCCTCTCTCCTTATCTCCCTCACAGAGATGAAACCTCACGGTCTGGCAGTTCTCACTACAACCCCCTTAACATGGCCTGAGGTGGGAAACAAACATCTGATAAATGGAGGAGGATTAAAAATCGGCTCAATGGAGACGGATTAATCAAGATGTGACAATCAATTAAAGGAGGAACTTCCAGTGGCCTGCAGCCATTCCAGCCCTGAGGACAAAACCAGAACTAAGGCTACAATACTAGCACCGGGTTTATGTCAGCAGCCATTCAGTGCCAGCATTTCTCTCTAAGCTAGATTAGTTTATTATTCTTTCCCTGTGGAGGAAAGTCTGTGTAAGCCCAGAGGATGGCTTGCCTGAGGCAGTAGAGGAAGTAATGTGTGTGTGTGTGTGTGTGTGTGTACGCGCTGGTCCCTTCAGAAGTGTTCCAGTGCACAGTGAAAATGGACAGAGCCAGCTGGACAGCCCACAAAGGGAGGGGGGTGTCAAGGGAGACAAGGGGTCGCGAACCCCCGCCAGGCCTTTGAAAGTCTAGCAGGAGTCATCTAAGAGTTCTATGGAATGTTCTGTTATTGTTTTCCCCCCTCTCTGCCGCTCTCTCTACGAGGACAGATCCAGCTGACACCTCGTCGACACTAACACGCCATCTCTGGCACGTGCCCGCTGAGCAAGTGTCGAGCGAGAGACCGGCGCATTTTCCTCTCCTGTCAGCAGAACTTAGTTCTGTATTTTACTCAGAGGTCGTGGGTCACGTGCCCGAGCACTCCTCTTTAAAACGTAGAGGAGAAACGTCATCTTCTACTTTGTGCCCGGCACCTCCCGTCAACCCTCGCTACAATCACAACCTCAAAAGGGGTGTTACGAAAGCCACCCCCAGACAAAGAGCTTGGCGCTTTCATCTGAAGTTAAAGGGAACAGAGAGTGCTTTTAAAAATAGTTTCAGGAGTGAAAATTAAGGGAGCCGATTGAATTTGTGCTACAATTGGTTTCATTTAGAAGAAGAAGAAAAAATTCTGGCACCATCGCTTAGGATGAAACTGGAGGTTGGACCAGATTCTCTCAAGTACTTGCAAAGACGCGGTGCTGGTGGGAGTGCCAGCCAGCCCAAATACAGTGGTCACAAGGCAACGCTGCTAGCCAGAGCTCACTTCTTCCCCACCTCCCCACACGTTTCAGTGCCTACAAAGCACCTTGGAGAACAAAGGGAGACAATTCAAAATCTCTGAAAGGATTCCCACGGATTCTAAATGTAGCTTTCACAGCGTCTTTGGTGAGAACAAGTGCTAACTGCACTGGCTCCACTGATCCAAAAGGCAGCACCCGTTTTGACCAGGCAGAATCCAAATGTGACAAAGCACAACTGACATCTTGCAAACCATAACTGACGCTCGCCAATGTAAGGCTGTTTTTGTGTTCATTGGATCAATGTGTGAAAGCAAGAGAGGAGAAACCGCAGCATATATGAATACAGGAGAAATCTGTTGAAAGTGCATGCAGAGGAAGAGCGGACTCTTATTTTGAAGGGGGGGGATCCAGACCTACACTAAGGATGTTAGTGGGGAGAAAAGAAAACCCGGCAAACTGGCTCACACCAACCGATTTCCCGCATGAATAGAAGAACCCTTCAAGGAACCCCTAAAAGCCAAACCTTCACCCCCTTTAACCTACCCAGCAGACGACAGAGTTAGCTGTGAGAGAGCATTGGTCTCTCTGACAGTGTAAATGATGGAAAAGACCCCTGTGTAGCTCTGATCCCTGTGTAGCTCTGATCCGTGTGTGTGTGTGTGTGTGTGTGTGTGTGTGTGTGTGTGTGTGTGTGTGTGTCCACAAAATGTCCACACCCGTGTTCGCTCGTGGGCTGGAATGTGTGCATCAGTGTGTGTACATAAGACTAAGTAAGAGTACGCAGGCGGCGGTCACGTGCTCAGTGGGCTTGACTCACCGATGACCGCCGTGGTGACCTGGTGCTTGCTCACTCCCAGACGGTTCTTCACCTCGCAGACAAAGGTGGTGTTCACAGCCTCGTCCACCTTCCGCACGATCAGCTTGTTGTCGGCAATCTGTACCGTGTCAGGCATCCGACCGGACATGCTGTGTGTGTTTGTGTGTGTGTGGGGGGCGGGGAGCAGATATGAGAGAAGGAGGGAGGACAGAGATTAACGATTTGGAAGAAGCACAGCCTGGTGACGAGTTCCTATCTGGTTCCATATTCAAGACATCAACTGGAGGAGCAGGCTGTAACAGTCCAACCGCCGCCTGTCTATCACCGCCAGACGAAATTAAGACCATGTGGATAATCAACAAGAGAAAAACAAATTAAATATGTTTTTCTTTTCCGTATAACCGATGCAGAGATACTTGTGCCCCCCATTAAGAGATGAAGGCAAGCTGCTGGGACCCAGAGGACAGGCAATATTGGTGCTCGAGCAGATCAGATTGGAATTGCTAATTGATTGTTTTTGGATGACTGACTCCCTTCTGTTGTCTGCGATAGATCGGGGAGACGCTGTCTAAAGTCGTTCTCCCGTCTCAGGGTAAATTAAGTCCAAAAGGGGTAGGGATATTCCTAAAGTCTGGGATAGTCATGAGATGGGTAATCACTGAGTCAGGGACTGCAATGGGAGGGATACTCCAAATGCCTGGGACTGTCATGGCTACTCCAATCCAAAAGCCTGGGACTGCAATTGGGGGTACTCCAAAGATCAGGGGCCAGCTATGGGAAGATTAACTCACGCTGTCCAAGTAACGTTGGTGGGGGCAGGGTTGCCAGTGGCCTTGCAGGTCAGGACAGCGTCGGTCCGGCCAATGTACCAGTTGTTATCATAACCCACTATGGACACAGTCGGGGGATCTGAGAAGGAAGGGGAAAGGAACACACACACAGAGAGAGAGAGACAGAGACAGACAGAGAGACAGAGAGAGAGAGAGAGAGAGAGAGAGAGAGAGAGAGAGAGAGAGAGAGAGAGAGAGAGAGAGAGATGTTACTGTGAATTGGAGCGACCAAGTGAACACTGATTGCCTACTGGGGTGCAGGAGTGGGAGAAGCTTCAACACAGAGGTTTTCACAGCGAGACTTGTCCAACAAAGCATCACTGAAACTGAAACCTACCGCCGGAGGATTGCAGAGATATGACTGGGGACCGATGAGTCACGGCAGGTAAAAACAAACACAGGGAAGTCCCAAAATGCTTCAGAAATGGAGGTGGTGAACCACGCTTGTGCGATGAGTAACCCAACCCTGTCTGAGATCTAATGCAAATATTCTGTGCCTCCCCCCCACTTGGTTGAATAAGACAGTTATTCAAACATTTGTTATTTGAGTAATGCCTAGGCCTCGGTTCAGAGGGTTAACAATCTTGTGGTCTGGGTTCGAAACACTTACACTCGACGGACAGCTTCATGGGGAAGGTCTGCGGCTTGTCCTGAGTGCGCTGGCTGATCATGCAGGTGACCTCCTTGCCGTTGTCCTCAGGCGTGGGCACCAGTAGGTACACGCTCCTCACCGTCACCGTGCCGTCCAGACCTTTTTTGGAGGTGGTGTTATCGGTGCCACCGACTTCTCCCATCCACTTGATGGTGGCTGCTGGCTTGCCGTCAGCCGCCTCACACTGGGCCACGACCACTGGTTTGCCGCTTGTGCTGGCTTGGACGACAACGGGGGATGCAGAGTTCTTGGGTTTCGCTGAAAGAGAGACGGTAAGCGAATGCATGAGTGAGTTTGTTGTTGTGCATATACAGGAAGTGTGGTCCCTCCTAGAGTCTAATAAAAAAGACAACAGTGCAAGAGAAAGGCAGCAGAGATTCAGCTGGCGAAGGGGAAAAGTGAGGCCATCGATGCGGCGGCTTAACAAGGTGGGCACTTCGGAACGGATGCGTTTCGTGATGCCGCATTCATTTGAGGACACCATTAGTCATCGCACCGGAGCCCACTCTTCGCCGAGAGCAATTAGGGCGCAGACTGAAAGAAAACAAAAACACCAGCTGCTCACCAAGTATGACCAGATTGGTGGTGCCTTGCTCATTGCCGCTGGGGTAAGTGGCGTACTCGCAGGTGTAACGCCCGGCGTCGGCCATCTTGAGGCTGCTGATGGTAATGGAGGGGTTCGTCAAGGTGCCTTGGATGAAGCGGACACGCCCGCTGAAGGGCGATTCGGGGAAGCTCTCGCCGTATATGGGGTGAAAGACGGCAATGTTGTCCCTCTGGCCCTCCGTGGGCTCCCATATCCACGACACCTGCGTCCAAGAATGACAAGGAATTAAGAGGGTTGCAGGATGGCAGGCTATACACATACAGTCTACGCACATACAGTCTACGCACATGTCCAGTCGATTTCATGAAATAGCATGAAGAACACCCACACTGACAGCATTTCAATGCAGCAACGTTCGACCACAACGGTTGCTACATTAAAACTCTAGAGAACATCTCTACAGTACTGTCCTTCCTTTTCAAATAAATCAGAGGGCAATATTTAATGGTTCCCTGCGTCAAGGCCGACATGCACCGCAGGCTCTCTCCTCGTGTGTCATCTGGCTACCTGTGTGAGCTTGGTGTTTCCTCCGTCGACAAACTGACAGCGCAGGTCGACCGACTCGGCGGGGTACGCCTCCACCTCTGGTACCACCCTCACCCGCTGACACGAAGCAGCTGTGGATGGAGAGAGAAAGAGTGAGTGAGTGAAACACATATCAGCCTCTCCAGTTTCTGCCTGTGGCTCACACGTACAGCACCCACCCTCTTATAACCCATACTAATGCTGAGTGTAGTGATTGAGAAGTGCTCTGCCATTTGAACCAGAATTCTCCCCCGCAGGGAGACAATGGGGGCCGGGGGCTGTCAAAAGCAGCAATCAGCCATTCTTCACAACCCCTCCTCCTCAAAACGACATATTAAAATCACTGGGATCAAAATAGACCTAGATCTAGTTTCAGGACATTATGCAGTGTGTAAAGCTCTCTCGGACTCAGGTATAAACTACCAAACGGGCCATAATGCTGAAAGAGAAATAACCACTTATCACTACAGACTGAGCCTATTATTTACAAGTATCGAAATGGAAGGCTCAGATTCACCCCTCACATCCTGATAATGGCTGTCTATGATTTCCAGTAAACCGATTTCCTTGTATGATAGCGTTTTAGATAAACGAGATATGACTACAGTGGAACTTAAAAGGTGCATTCAGAGGTGACGCTGCATGCAGGAAGTAAACACAAAGCAGATCAATTTTCCCAACAACTAAGAGCGTTTGAGCGTGAAGATCAACTTCTCCGCCGTTTTGGTCCCGTAGCAGCGTAAAGCGCCCCCGTGCACATGCGCGGACACACCGTGTGACTGTGTGAGAGCAAAGTCTTGCATCTCTCTCCTCTCAATATCTGCGGTGCGGTTTGTTGCGACGTCATCTCGCCGAGTGTGCCTTTAACAGTGCTCCGCAGTACTTTGCATGAAAGATCCGAGGAGCACAGCCTTGAACCGGCGCCTACTGTAAGCTAAATTGACATGAATAAAAGGCGACAGATTAAGATCTCGTACGTCTTTCGTTCAAAGCACTCCAGTGTGAGCTTTGAGCTGGCAAGCACCGAAGGAGGAGTTCCTTTGAAAAACAATAACTTCCAGCGTCAACAGAAAACAGGTATTAGATCCGAGTGAGCGCACCGTCGAGAAATCAGCTCGACAGTATCACAAAAGCGAGAGCTGTGCTTCAGCTCAATACGGGCTGACATAGACATATGTTGGAGAACAGCAGAGGAAAACCCACATCATTATGCCCGTTTCTTACTGGGCAGTACTGCACAATTAACCATAATATCATGGAAATGTATATATTTGTTCTCCATTCTATAGTCCCGTGACACTCTTATCAAGGCTACTCCTTTCATGTAGACATTTAATCAAAAAGATTCCTGCATTAGTCAGGAATCATTAGGGTTCATTAGCATCACTAAGCAAACGGGAGTGAGCAATAGCCTATTGTCACTGGGCTCATTATAATAATATAATACACGCAGAGTCAACGTCATATACATCTTCCGGCTTGTAAAGCAGCAGTGAACGGGAGAGAAAACACAATTAACACCTCAGCCATAAAATCAGTGGCGTTGACCACTGGGGCAATTACAGGTTTCAATGCAAACAGTTTTTCCCTGCTGCCTAGTTGGCCAAAACGCTGACCTCGTATGTACAGTGTTGATTTGTTTCCCCAACTTCATCAAATGTAGTTTAGGTAAAAGTGAACGTGGGAAGAGAAAAAGCGGTCGAAATGGGAGAAATATTAAGAGGAAGTTTTACGACCTGGAGTCTGGGTCGTTTAAAGAGTGGGATCGGTCCAGTAAGTGGAGCACCCTTGATAAACACTCCCGAACTAACCAAATCAAATCCAATTTTACTCGTCACACGCTTCGTAAACAACAGGTGTAGACTAACAGTGAAATGCTTACTTGCGGGTCCTTCTCAACAATGCAGGATTGGTCATCAGCACGTAAAAACGGCTGATATCCACTGCAGCGGCTAGTCAAGCGCAAAGGTATAATTACCGATATTTCTGCCTGAATGATGTAAAAGTGGCAAGTAACGGGATAAGGGAGGGGGGCTGGATTGGAGACAGAATAATAGGTACAGGCCGAGTTGAGGCACCCGAAATGAAAAGAGAGAGCCCGAGGGAGGGAAAGAAAGCGAGAGAGAAGGAGAGGGGGAGAAGAAGATGGGGAGGGAGAGAGAGACACACACAGAGAGGGGGAAAGAGAAGGAGAGAGAGCCAAGGCCCGCAGAGGCAGTACTAGAGGAGGGTGGAGAGCACAGGAACAGAGAAACTACAGAGGGAGCTGGAAGAATTGTATGTGGGCACTCTGTTCTTTATTTTACACCAAAATTAGTGAAGAAAGACAAAGCAGGAAAGAGAATCGAGTGCTGCTGTGTACTTCAGGCCAGAATGTGTCCAATCGCGAAATGAGGCGAAAGCAAAGGCACTTTTCCCTCCCGCCACTCTTTATGTGACCCCTGTGATGAGCGTTGGCGCAGTGATGACATCGCTGCCATATTAAAGCAGACCTCCGGTAGTGTCGGCCTATTCGTCTCCCTCCTCCCTCCCTCATCTGAATCCATTAGCTCTGCAGGTACACTGATCACAGCCAAATGGCCATACCAGAGGATTAGGCTCTGGCAGCTAGGGTCATAACTCTCTTTCCCTCTGTCCTTCCCCTCTTCCCTCTCACTTATACAAACACACATAAACGCAAACCGTAATACAGGCAGAGCAAACTCAGTAAACACACACACACACACACACACACACACACACACACACACACACACACACACACACACACACACCACAAAAGGACACACACAGAGAGAGACAAACAGATGGACACACACAGAGAGAGACACACAGATTGGACACACACACACACACACACTCAGAGTGCCTCCAGCTGTTTCCCCTCACTCTCCTGTCGATCTGACAGAAACTAAGCAGACTGATCCTCTCAACTCTGGCTGTCACCGACTGCCGGCTAGCTCTTTCGCTCTCCACTGCACTCTTTTTCTCTTCCCCCTCTTCATCTCAAGGTCAAAGCAGTGCTCCCTTCCATCTTCTCTGTACTCCCCAATCCTTTTGTCCCCATCTTTCTCATCTCTACCATTTTGCTCCGTGTCAGTGCGCCTCTCCATCTACCTCCCTTCCACTTTTCACTCCCAGGGTCTCAAGTCGGCTCTCTTTTACATCCAATGTCCTATCACGTCATTCACTCTCTTCTTAAGCTTGTAGTCTCCGACTCACTTTTTCCCCCCTCTCTCTTTGTGCTGTTCTCCTACCCCTCTGTGCTGTCTTTGTACATGGAGGATGGTAATATGTGGAGTGTGTGCGCACACGCTGCGATGCATTGGGAAAGTATTCAGACACCTTGACTTTTTCCACATTTTCTTACGTTACAGCCTTACTCTAAAATGGATTAAAGAAAAAAAGAAAAGTCATCATTACACACACACACACACACACACGCACACACACACACACGCACAATACCCCATAATGACAAAGCGAAAACAAGTTTATACATTTTTGCAAACGTATTCATACATACATACAGTGGGGCAAAAAAGTATTTAGTCAGCCACCAATTGTGCAAGTTCTCCCACTTAAAAAGATGAGGCCTGTAATTTTCATCATAGGTACACTTCAACTATGACAGACAAAATGAGAAGAAAAAAAACATCCAGAAAATCACATTGTAGGATTTTTAATGAATTTATTTGCAAATTATGGTGGAAAATAAGTCTGATCAATAACAAAAGTTTCTCAATACTTTGTTATATACCCTTTTGTTGGCAATGACAGAGGTCAAACGGTTTCTGTAAGTCTTCACAAGGTTTTCACACACTGTTGCTGGTATTTTGGCCCATTCCTCCATGCAGATCTCCTCTAGAGCAGTGATGTTTTGGGGCTGTAGCTGGGCAACACGGACTTTCAACTCCCTCCAAAGATTTTCTATGGGGTTGAGATCTGGAGACTGGCTAGGCCACTCCAGGACCTTGAAATGCTTCTTACGAAGCCACTCCGTTGCCCGGGCGGTGTGTTTCGGATCATTGTCATACCGAAAGACCCAGCCACGTTTCATCTTCAATGCCCTTGATGATGGAAGGAGGTTTTCACTCAAAATCTCACGATACATGGCCCCATTCATTCTTTCCTTTACACGGATCAGTCGTCCTGGTCCCTTTGCAGACAAACAGCCCCAAAGCATGATGTTTCCACCCCCATGCTTCACAGTAGGTATGGTGTTCTTTGAATGCAACTCAGCATTCTTTGTCCTCCAAACACGTTGAGTTTTTACCAAAAAGTTATATTTTGGTTTCATCTGACCATTTGACATTCTCCCAATCTTCTTCTGGATCATCCAAATGCTCTCTAGCAAACTTCAGACGGGCCTGGACATGTACTGGCTTAAGCAGGGGACACGTCTGGCACTGCAGGATTTGAGTCCCTGGCGGCGTAGTGTGTTACTGATGGTAGGCTTTGTTACTTTGGTCCCATCTCTCTGCAGGTCATTCACTAGGTCCCCCTGTGTGGTTCTGGGATTTTTGCTCACCGTTCTTGTGATCATTTTGACCGCACGGGGTGAGATCTTGCGTGGAGCCCCAGATCGAGGGAGATTATCAGTGGTCTTGTAGGTCTTCCAGTTGATTTCTTCAAACCAAGCTGCTTACCTATTGCAGATTCAGTCTTCCCAGCCTGGTGCAGGTCTACAATTTTGTTTCTGGTGTCCTTTGACAGCTCTTTGGTCTTGGCCATAGTGGAGTTTGGAGTGTGACTGTTTGAGGTTGTGGACAGGTGTCTTTTATACTGATAACAAGTTCAAACAGGTGCCATTAATACAGGTAACGAGTGGAGGACAGAGGAGCCTCTTAAAGAAGAAGTTACAGGTCTGTGAGAGCCAGAAATCTTGCTTGTTTGTAGGTGACCAAATACTTGTTTTCCACCATAATTTGCAAATAAATTCATTAAAAATCCTACAATGTGATTTTCTGGATTTTCTTTCTCATTTTGTCTGTCATAGTTGAAGTGTACCTATGATGAAAATTACAGGCCTCTCATCTTTCTAAGTGGGAGAACTTGCACAATTGGTGGCTGACTAAATACTTTTTTGCCCCACTGTATATATATTTTGTCCCCGATAAGTATTCAGACCCTTTGCTATGAGACACAAAATTGAGCTCAGGTGCATCTGTCTCCATTGATCATATTTGAGATGTTTCTACAACTTGGAGTCCTCCTGTGGTAAATCCAATTGATTGGACATGATTTAGAAAAGGCACACATCTGTCTATATAAGGTCCCACAGCTGACAGTGCATATCAGTGCATATCAGAGCAAAAACCAAGCCGAGGTCGAAAGAATAGTCCATAGAGCTCCGAAACAGTATTGTGTCGAGGCACCGATCTGGGGAAGGGTACCAAAAACTGTCTGCAGTATTGAACGTCCACAAGAACAGTGTCCTCCATCATTCTTAAACGGAAGAAGTTTGGAACCACCAAGACTCTTCCTAGAGCTGGCGGCCCGGCCAAACTGAGCAATCAGGGGAGAAGGGCCTTGGTCAGGGAGTTGACCAAGAACCCGATGGTCACTCTGGCCGAGCTCCAGAGTTCCTCTGTGGAGATGGGAGAACCTTCCAGAAAGACAACCACCTCTGCAGCACTCCACCAAACAGGCTTTTATGGTAGAGTGGCCAGAAAGGAGCCACTCCTCAGTAAAAGGCACATGACAGCCCGCTTGGAGTTTGCCAAAAGGCACCTAAAGGACTCTCAGACCATGAGAAACAAGATTCTCTGGTCTGATGAAACCAAGATTGAACTCCTTGGCCTGAATGCCAAGAGTCACATCTGGAGGAAACCTGACACCATCCCAACAGCGAACCATGGTGGTGGCAGCATCATCATGGGGATGTTTTTCAGCAGCAGGGACTGGGAGACTAGTTAGGATTGAGGGAAAGATGAACAAAGCAAAGTACAGAGATCCTTGATGAAAACCTACTCCAGAGCACTCAGGACCTCAAACTAGGGTGGAGGTTTACCTTCCAACAGGACAACAACCCTAAGTACACAGTCAAGACAACGTAGGAGTGGCTTCAGGACAAGTCTCAATGTCCTTGAGTGGCCCATCCAGAGCCCGGACTAAACCCGATCGAACATCTCTGGAGAGACCTGAAAACAGCTGCGCAGCAAAGCTCCCCATCCAACCTGACAGAGCTTGAGAGGATTTGCAGAGAATAAAGGGAGAAACTCCCCAAATACAGGCGTGCCAAGCTTGTAGCATCATACCCAAGAAGACTCGAGGCTGTAATCGCTGCCAAAGGTGCTTCAACAAAGTACTGAGTAAAGGGTCTGAATACTTACGTAAATGTGATTTCTGTTTTGTTTATGAATTTGCAAGAATTTCTAAAAACCTGTTTTTGCTTTGTCATTATAGGGTATTGTGTGCAGATTGAGGGGGGGGGGGACAATTTAATCCCTTTTAGAATTAAGGCTTGAAGGTAACAAAATGTCAAGGGGTCTGAATACTTTCCAAATGCACTGTATATAAAAATAGACCATGTGAGAACATTAAAAAGAGTGTGTGTGCGTGTGTGAGAGAGAGAGAGAAAATGTATTGTGTATCTGTGTAAAACGAAAGGAACAAGAACTGGTGTGTGTGTGTGTAGAGGACTGGCGATTGCAAGATCTGCATAATATACAATGTGATTCACTCCGAGTGAACCCTCCTCCCATAGCACCCTGGGTGGTTCTGTAGCCGTGCATCACGTCTATGGAATGGCTCTCCAGCCCCACGGCTACAGCTCTACTGCCCAGCCCTTCTATGATAAATGTATGTGGGCCTCAGCACCTCACACAAACCTGCTAACATACCCCCAAACACAGTTATCCACACAGCCCATCTATACACACACACAGAATATAAAAGAAGCTATTCATTTGGCTACAGACGCATGCTTCTAAAACATGCATGAATGAGGCTGTGCCTGCCACAGTATGTACATGCTCGTCTTCATACTTCTATATACAATTATTTAATCATTCCTCTTCACAAAAGCCCAAACACAGCCCCGCAGCATTCCAAATAGTTAATAATTCATCCGCCTGGTTATGAGCGAGTTCTCCCGCTTATTAAATTATTGACAAGCAACATCTATACTGCACCTGACCAGGGGGGAGAGAGGAAGAGGATGTGGGAGGAATGAGATGAGGAAGAGGGTGGTGGAGTTGGATCGGGGAGTACGCTGTGTCCCCCCCCCCCCATTTGTTTCGAAGCCTTGTCGATGCCTTGTTGCCATGGACTCCACTGCTTCTGTCACGAGGGCCGCGATATTCATTTGAGAGCCATTAGAGTCGGTCGCTTGTCTGTCGGGCACACAGCACTGGAAGTTAATGACTGAATGGAACAGGCAGCGCAGAGTGAACGTCGGCTGACGGGAGAACAGCACTTAAGACGAATGGAGTCCAGGTGCACACCGTTGCAACCCAGTGGCTTTGACAAGCTGTTTTGACGCACGTCAACAATCGTCCCTATTAAGAGCGGTCAACTACAAGCCAGACCCCCACCCATGTAAATGTATTTGATAGAAGAGGTCTGTTGAAAGAATGGACGTCACACCTTCCTTCGAACAAATATGAAAGGGAAAAGATATGTAGGAGCTGGAGAAAGTGGAAGGGAGAAGTCCTTTTTGGACAATCGACATTGTTCGGACAATGCCTATATTCCATATTGGGGAAAACCCAGCTACACCCCCCCCCCCCATTACCGCATGTCAAAGCCATAAAGAAAAGCCACTCCACCATCACAATTACAGGGCACCCACTTCAGTTTTTTTTGCCAGAAATCCCAGACTGTGGGCTTAAAGTTCCACAATCCATCCAAAAACGAAACTTCCCTGAATCCTGCTTGGGCTGTACATTATTTACAATGACAGTTTGTCTCTACCGATGTTACACCTCCCTTTGCCCTCAGAACAGCCTCAATTTATCTGGTCTTGGACTCTACAAGGTGTCGAAAGCATTCCACAGGGATGCTGACCCATGTTGACTCCAACGCTCCCCACAGTTGTGTCAAGTTGACTGGATGTCCTTTGGGTGGTGGACCATTCTTGATACACACCGGAAACTGAAAAACCCAGCAACGTTGCAGTTCTTGACACACTCAAACCGGTGACCTGGCACCTACTACCATACCCCATTCAAAGCCACTTAAATATTTTGTCTTGCCCATTAACCCTCTGAATGGCCCAACACACACAATCCATGTCTCAATTGTCTCGAGGCTTAAAAATCATTCTTTAATATGTCTCCTCCCCTTCAGCTACCCTGATTGAAGTGGATTTAACATGTGATCTCAATAAGGAATCATAGCTTTCAGCTGGAATCACGGTGGTTGTGCACACTCAGTGTAGATCCGTCATGTGGCGAGGCAAATACCTATTTAGCTAGGGATTAACGTCAGGCATGATATTTATTCCTGAATCTAAAGGGTTACTCATATAATAAAACTAGCTCTGCGAGCGCGAGGAACAGCACCGGGTAGGGGTTGGTTTCTAACACCGAATAGGGTGAGTTTCTAAAGAGCACACTACCGTCACCGAGCCACAGGCAGCAGTGTCTACATTTATAGTCAATCATCACGGTAAGAAAAGCCACCTAGGAGGGGAAACGCGGAATTACATTAAGGGCAAGAGACGTATCCACTAGAATGAGAAAAAGGCAGCTTAATCCAAGTTTGCATCATAGACCAATTACTCTCCTGAGCACAGATGAAAAGATCCTGGGGAAGGTTCAGGCAAATACATTGACGAAGGTCCTTGGAGGAATATTCAGTCCTGCTCAGACTGGGCTTATTTCATTGTTACAGCTCAGACAGTAAGCCATTGAAGAAGGTTGATTAACAGAGTGCGGTTTGTTGCGTACTCACCCTCAATTGCCTGGCTATGGATTTTGTACAACGCTCTTTATTATCTGGTAGACTTTGTAGACCGGAGTGCTCCACTGCACTCCATTGGGAGACGTCGGGTTATGTGTATTCTCTTGCCTGAGTGAGCGACCGCACCGCAGAGGTTAGCCAACGTCAGTTGCTTTGTCTTTTTAGTAAGCGGGTTGAAAATACAGCTCAGATATTGCGCAATTGAATTGATTTTATTATTATTTTTTATTTATTTTTTTACACGCGGGACCAATGATCCCTCGATCCCCCCCCACTGAGCAAATTTCATGGCTGCTGAGTGCAAACTTCAACGTGAGAATTCTGTGTTCTGTGCAACGTTTACTGTGAACACAGGCTGTACCCGCTTTAAACTCTAGTTTTAACAGCGGCCAAGTAGGCAACCTGATCATAATAATGTAGGCCTACCTGAGTGGCCTTACCATCAAAAACAATGAAGAAAATGCATCCCATAACATTTTAATGGAAATAGCCGTTCTATCATTCAACCTACAGTAGCAGCCAATGTGGTGTTCAATGTGGGCCTACATTCCATGAGACTGAACGAAGAAAACATGCAGGGCTTGACATTAACCGGTTTATCCACTTGTCCTTCAGACAAGGAGGTGACTGAAAATGTTGTTTTTTTGATGCAAGAAATCACTTAAAATGTATTATTATTATTACCATACCATTATTACATAGAATCAGACAAATTATTCTACCCTCTGCCTATTGGCTACTTAGCTTATTCAAGCCGGTCTCAAAATACAACACTGACCCTTTAAAGACAAAAAAAACTATCGGATTTGCTTTTCAAAGGTGTCTAGAAATGTGCACGTTTCGTGCTCTTGTAGGAAGCAATCAGGCCTACTGCAGCTCTGATTGGCTATACCGCACAGGTCTGTGTATGGGCGGAGTCGTGCGCAATAGAACAGTCTCGGGCAACTGCCCGCCCTCACACACAGTTTAAGAGAGCCTTGCATGGGACCCGACGGCTTGGAAACGATGATGATTCAAATAGCAGGTGATTCGCCCAAGGCAACCGGGCTATCCCTAAGATACTTCACCTGATTAGCTTGAAATGGATAACGAAATGTGAGCAATGTAAACAGCCCCAGCTGATGCCATCAGTTAGCTAGCTGAATACCAGGAGACTAATGTATTAATAAGATACTAAGGCCTCTGAATGGGATGCAACATGCAGTGAGTACACTATTCAATTGAAACAGCCTCCGTTTCAACTCCAGACAGCAGTCAAAGGTCGCACTGTGCCCACCATTTATTTTTTATACTTTTAAAACCTTTTTTCACCCAAATTTCGTGATATCCAAATTGGTCGTTATAGTCTCGTCCCCTCGCTGAAACTCCCGTTCCTTACTCGAAAGAGGCGAAGTTCTAGAGCCATGCGTCGACCCCGCGGAGCTGCACTGCTTCTTGACACACTGCTCGCTTAACCCGGATGCCAGCCGCACCAATAATGTTGGAGGAAACGCCATCCAGCTGGTGACCGAAGTCGGCGTGCATTCGCCCGGCTCGCCACAAGGAGTCGCTAGAGCGAGAGTTGACAAGGACACCCCCAACCAACCAAACCCTCCTCTAACCCAGACAAAATTAGGCTAATTGTGCGCCGCCTCATGGGTCTCCCCAGTCGCGGCCAGCTGCGACACAGCCCGGGATCGAACCCGGGTTTATAGTGACGTCTCTAGCATTGCTATGCAGTGCCTTAGACCGCTGCAACACTCTGGAAGCCCTGTCTGTGCACACCATTTCTGTCAACTCAGCAAACCTAACATGCATGCACAGTGTTTTCATCAACATGCCATAGGTATAGATTTGTGGACGTCGGATGTTTATAACTCCGTCAAGGACGTTGCCGTAAGGGCAACACAGCAGGTCAGGACTGGAGCTGCAGAGGTTTATCTCGGCTGTGTGTCAGGAGTTCTCACAAACACACAGGTGGCGAAATCGTGCCGGCTTTGTGACTTAAGTCCTCAAATTAGGGGTCTTGCTGCTTCAAAAAAATGGCCCTATTGAGGGATTCACACCGATTAAAAATACCCAAATCTCTCGTCTCTGGCTTCTAGGCCGGGGCCGGGCTGCTCTCTCCCGTTGATTACATACATATCTGACTCTGCTCGGATCCCTGGATTTCCAGGATCACAGTCACAATCTGTCAGATGGGTGGGGAAACATAACGGGAGAAATGTATTTAAGTAACAGCAGGTCCTTGGGCTAAAAGATACTCTTTAAGTCTAGCACCCTTTTCACCTCTACCCCGATAAAACTGACATGTGATAGGCCGGTCATAAAGTTCCAGTCACCTCTTCTTGAATAAAGAAAGATACGATTGACAAGGTCAAGGTCCCTGAATGTCACAGACTAGCTGCTCACACTGTGCACCAAAATGAAGAGGGCCGTCAACCTTGTCCGATTCTATAAATTCAGTTTTGGTTTCTGACCACATCAAATGTATTAACTTTCTTCGCAGTTCCATCTGGTTAGTAATCCTAAACTATCAAAACACACACAATATTGTACCAGTGCCCTTCAATCAAAACATATCAAAATGTCCTTGGCTGAGATTAGTCTGGACGAGAAACTGTCCAAATCCCTCCCCTCTCTCCCGTCAACAATATCAATATTTTCACGACTCACTCAAGCCAACCGTAAATAAGTCATAAACAGACTGAAATTCGATCCCAAACCAGCTCCTGATTTCCAGGAACGCATGCTGGGCTATTGGTCGTCAAGGAGATGTGATGGAGTCACTGTGGACGAGGCGAAGCAGCTGTGAAGCTGAGCAACATCTGCTATTTCTCAGTCACATCTGGTGACAGCCCTGCTCATCACAAAGCAGACAGACTGCCAAGAGTGGACCGGGGATGGGGAGGGGCAGGAAAGGGGGAAGGATAGGGAGAGATAAGGGGGTTGGGGGGGTAGAGTTGGAACAGACCATAGTCCTATATGCCTGTACAAGGACAGATAATTGCGTAGTAAATTAACATATTTGCAAAGCTGTTATTCCATCCATGACAGCAATCAAGAAAATACGCATTCACTGGCATATGTTACAGACAGATTATCAGGAGCAACTTCAGAATCTGAGGTATGGCAGTTGTCACGTGTCGATATGCCGACCAGTGAAACTAAATGTACGGATGGCGAAGAACGACTTCGTACAAGACCATACATTTCAAGAGAGAGCAGGTTGGTAGGTACGCTTTCTTCAAGAGCATTGACATTTCAAAAACAGGCTTCTCCCCAGGAAACCTGATCACTTGCTAAGCCCGTCTTCAAGAGACTCTTCACTCCTCCTCTACACACTCCCACCCACTGCATCTGTCATTCACCGGCTGTCCTTCCTCTCAGTCACTCGCTTTCGTGGTTCCCCTCTCGCTCTACACCACATCATAGTCTCCCCTCAAAGACAAACAGAAAATACCACACCAAGTCTGGAGAATATCCATCCATCTGCATTTCTTTTAACACCTTGCCAAGCCTCTGTCACAGCACGGATAAGGCAAGCAAAGAGATCATCAATAAAGTGACAGGGGCACGCACAAACAGAACAAGAAGGCTGTACATCTGCATTGCTTGCTGTTTGGAGTTTTAGGGCTGGGTTTCTGTACGGCACTTTGTGACATCTGCGGATGCAAAAAGGGCTTTACAAATACATTTGACTGATTGATATGGTTGCTAAATACATTTGATTGATTGACAGGGTACACTCACATGACAGTTTATTAGGTACACCCCCCCCAGGTTCACGGAAATGGATCGCTCCTACAGACAGTGAGACATATGGCCGTGGCTTGCTACACAGTGCATTCGGAAAGTATTCAGACCCCTTGACTTTTCCCACACATTCTTCTGTTACAGCCTTATTCTAAAATGGATTAAATAGGTCCTCCCCCCTCAATCTACACACAATACACCATCATGAAAAAGCAAAGAGGTTTTTATACATTTTTGCAAATGTATTAAAAATAAAGAACTGAAAAATCTAATTTAGATAAGTATTCTGACCCTTTAGTCAGTACTTTGTTGAAGCACCTTTGGCAGTGATTACAAGTCTTGAGTCTTCTGGAGTATGACGCTACGAGCTTGGCACACCTATATTTGGGGAGCTTCTCCCACTCTTCTCTGCAGATCCTCTCAAGCTCGTTCAGGTTGGCTGGAGAGTGTTACTGCACTGCTATTTTCACTTCTCTCCAGAGATGTTCAACTCTGGCTGGGCCACTCAAGGACATTCGGAGACTTGTCCCAGGGTCACTCCTGCATTGTCTTGGCTGTGTGCCTTGGGTCGTTGGCCTGTTGGAAGGTAAACCTTCACCCCATTCTGGAGGTCCTGAGTGCTCTGGAGCAGGTTTTCATCAAGGATCTCTCTGTACTTTGCTCTGTTCATCTTTCTCTCGATCCTGACAAGTCTCCCAGTCCCTGCCACTGAAAAACATCCCCACAGCATGATGCTGCCACCTTGCTTCACAGGATTCCCCGGAGCTGAATTTCAAATCTCATAGCAAAAGGGTCTGAAACCTTATTTACATAAATTGTTTTTTTATTTTAAATACATTTGCAAACATTTCTAACAGTTTTTGGTTCGTCTTTATGGTTTATTGTCTGAGGATTGATGAAGATTTAGTTTTACGTAATCCATTTTAGAATAAGACTGTAACGTAACAAAATGTGGGCAAAAAAATCAAGGGGTCTGAATACTTTCCGAATGCACTGTATAAAGCAGGAAGACAGGCATCAAGGCATTCAGTTACTGTTCGAATTGAACGTCAGAATGGGCAAAACGACTGACCTAAGTGACGGAGCGTGGTATGATCATCGATGCCAGATGCAATTGATCCAGTATCTCAGAAACAGCTGCCCTCCAGGGCTTTTCACTCGCGACAGTGTCTAGGGTTTACCGAGAATGGTGCAAAACAAAAAAAACATCCAGTCAGCGGCAGTCCTGTGGACGAAAACAGCTTGTTGATGAGAGAGGTCGAAGGAGAAGGGCAAGAATCGTGCAAGCTAACAGGCCACAAACAGACATAACGGCACAACAGTGGTGTGCAGAACGGCATCCCAGAACGCACAACTCGGTCCTTGTCACAGATGGGCTACTGCAGCAGACGACCACACTGGGTTCCACTCATATCAGCTAAAAAACGAGAAGCTCCAGTGGGCAACGCCATCACCAACACTGGACAATTGAGGAGTGGAAAAACATCACCTGGTCCGACGAATCCCGGTTCGCTTTGCGTCATTCTGATGGCAGAGTCAGGATTTGGCGTAAGCAGCATGAGTCCATCCTGCCTGGTGTCAACGGTACAGGTTGGTGGATGTGGTGTACCGCCGTCCAATCTGCAGCAACTGCGTGATGACATCACGTCGGCATGGTTCAACATCCCCGTGGAACATTTACGACTTGTAGAATCCATGCCCCGAAGAATTCAGGCTATTCTGGAGGCAAAGGTGGGCCCGACCCAGTACTAGATGGTGTACCTAATAAACTGTCTGGTGAGTGTACACCTTCACTGTGGTCTACAATGGACTTTACTGTTTGATTGTAACATTCTAATATAAAAATACCAGTGAAGAGGTGCTCTCCACAGTCACCCACCTCTTTGGGTAAATGTGCCTTGTGTAGGTATCAGTTTACATAGTTAATGGAACTTGACCCCTTTTTATGTAGCAGTACGTTCACCACTATGACCGTGGGACTGATTTCGCACATACAGTGGGGAGAACAAGTATTTGATAACCTGCCAAATCGGCAGTGTTTCCTACTTAAAAGCATGTCTGTCATTTTTATCATAGGTACACTTCAACTGTGAGAGACGGAATCTAAAACAAAAATCCAGAAAATCACATTGTATGATTTTTAAGTAATTAAATTAGCATTTTATTGCATGACATACATATTTGACACATCAGAAAAGCAGAACTTAATATTTGGTACAGAAACCTTTGTTTGCAATTACAGAGATCATACGTTTCCTGTAGTTCTTGACCAGGTTTGCACACACTGCAGCAGGGATTTTGGCCCAGTCCTCCATACAGACCTTCTCCAGATCCTTCAGGTTTCGGGGCTGTCGCTGGGCAATACGGACTTTCAGCTCCCTCCAAAGATTTTCTATTGGGTTCAGGTCTGGAGACTGGCTAGGCCACTCCAAGACCATAAGATGCTTCTTACGGAGCCACTCCTTAGTTGCCCTGGCTGTGTGTTTCGGGTCGTTGTCATGCTGGAAGACCCAGCCACGACCTATCTTCAATGCTCTTACTGAGGGAAGGAGGTTGTTGGCCAAGGTCTCGCGAGACATGGCCCCATCCATCCTCGCCTCAATACGGTGCAGTCATCCTGTCCCCTTTGCAGAAAAGCATCCCCAAAGAATGATGTTTCCACCTCCATGCTTCACGGTTGGGATGGTGTTATTGGGGTTGTACTCATCCTTCTTCCTCCAAACACAGCGAGTGGAGTTTAGACCAAAAAGCTCTATTTTGTCATCAGACCACATGACCTTCTCCCATTCCTCCTCTGGATCATCCAGATGGTCATTGGCAAACTTCAGACGGGCCTGGACATGCGCTGGCTTGAGCAGGGGGACCTTGCGTGCGCTGCAGGATTTTAATCCATGACGGCGTAATGTATTACTAATGGTTTTCTTTGAGACTGTGGTCCCAGCTCTCTTCAGGTCATTGACTAGGTCCTCATGATCATGGGGCGGCAGCGTAGCCTAGTGGTTAGAGCGTTGGACTAGTAACCGGAAGGTTGCGAGTTCAAACCCCCGAACAGGCAATTAACCCACTGTTCCCAGGCCGTCATTGAAAATAAGAATGTGTTCTTAACTGACTTGCCTGGTTAAATAAAGGTAAAATAAAAATAAAATAAAAATCATTGATGCCCCACGAGGTGAGATCTTGCATGGAGCCCCAGACCGAGGGTGATTAACCGTCATCTTGAACTTCTTCCATTTTCTAATAATTGCGCCAACCGTTGTTGCCTTCTCACCAAGCTGCTTGCCTATTGTCCTGTAGCCCATCCCAGCCTTGTGCAGGTCTACAATTTTATCCCGAATGTCCTTACACAGCTCTCTGGTCTTGGCCATTGTGGAGAGGTTGGAGTCGGTTTGATTGAGTGTGTGGACAGGTGTCTTTTATACAGGTAACGAGTTCAAACAGGTGCAGTTAATACAGGTAATGAGTGGAGAACAGGAGGGCTCCTTAAAGAAAAACTAACAGGTCTGTGAGAGCCGGAATTCTTACTTGTTGGTCGGTGATCAAAAACTTATGTCATGCAATAAAATGCTAATTAATTACTTAAAAATAAAACAATGGCATTTTCTGGATGTTTGTTTTAGATTCCGTCTCTCACAGTTGAAGTGTACCTATGATCAACATGACAGACCTCTACATGCTTTGTAAGTAGGAAAACCTCCAAAATCGGCAGTGTATCAAATACTTGTTCTCCCCACTGTACATAATAAACAACTAGGGCACAAAAACAAGCGAGGTAAAACAGACTGAGCAGGAAACCGGGCTGGCCTATTTTCTGTGTGTTCTGACGTACTAGCCTGTCCAAGGGCTGAGAGTTGAGCAAATGGCTCCACGCCGCGTGAGGTCTTCACCAGAGGAAATGCCCATGATGCAAAAAAATGGTGTTTTGTTATTCTGTGATTTTATCTGTTGGGGGGTTTATTTAGTAGCCCACTTCCAGAGGTCTACACGCCTCGGCACGAGCAGTCAGTCTACCCACTCAGCAAGAGCAACAATGGGCATTTCCTCACTGTCCATTTGCTCTACCCTAATTGAATTTGTCTCGTGAAAGCAGCTGGACAGAGCCCTTGCATCACCTGACTCACAGATAGAAATGCACAGTGTCGAGTCTATCCATTTCACTGTCAGCAAGATAGATGGCTAGCTATGCACAGACACAGTTCAATACAATTCTAACCAATGAGAGCTGTGCAAGAATCCTCACATCATTTGGATTTACTGATGTCGATTGTTCGAGTCCATCCATTCAGCGTCAGATCAGTAGATCTGTGTAGATTGACGCGGAGTTCAGACGATGTGAGACAGCCCCCCCGACTCTCCCCACAGGCTTCTGCGGGAATCTCCCACGCCAGGCCTCCCTAATCATCATCACCCCAGTTTCTTCCCTCTCTGATGTGCGCTCACGAAGCACAGACCTTCATCACTTCAGCTCATTACGGAGAACAGTAGACACCTTCCCTGTCAGCTTAGCACTCCCCCCTCCCCCCTCCCCAGCCCCTGTTCCTCGTTTCTAGATTCCATTACTTATAATGAGGCAACCCCACCCCTCTCTGCCTTCTGCCCTCAGTCTCAGTGACAGATCATCTCCTCCATTATCTCTACCTTCTCTAACTACTCTCTTTTGTCTGCTGCGGCAGTTTCTCTTTCCTGCTGTTAGCATTCACCCCATTCTGGCTCTTCACACGGTTCCCTCCAGCTCTTCTATCTCCATGTCCTCTCCTCTGATTTCTTCCTGTCAGATCTCTCGCTTTCTCCACCTCCCCATTCATCAACACCTGGGTCATTATCCCAGTGGATAAGCAGCGGCAGATTGCTTTCAGAGAAAACAGTTGCGCACAGTTTTTCCGAGGTCAGCCGAGCATCACCTGATCCAAACCTACAACACAGTATGAAGAGCCTTAGTTCTGATTCCGGGTCAGCCGTTATGGACACCTCTTCAGGAGGATGCCTGTGTGGCGAAACAAAAGCCTCCGCTCGGGCTCCCGGTGTGACCGCTAATTAGGTGCTCGTCAGCGTCAGCCTGTCCTGTTCAATCCGGCACAGCCCCCCACAGTGTCCCCAGAGTGTAGGTACTGCCTAATGAAGTCCTGTAGCCATCACTGCTAATGGAGCCGTCACATTGCTTATTCCAACAGTGCCAGGGCCTGGACCCTCTCCAGTATCCGCTGCCTTAGACGATGGGAGGCGGCACCACGGCACAGTTTATCTGGCAGACTACTGGAGTGACAAAGATCGAGAGGGACAGTCTGTGTGCGAGTGTGTCTGTCGGGGTCAATGGCAGAGGTGTCACTGGAGATTCCCAGCGATACAGTGACACATTAGCCCACATTTGTTTTCCGGAAGGAAGGAAAGTGTCCACTGAGCGATACTATACTGCCGCCGAGACGGTGGCCCTGGGTAGTGTGACTGTTCATTCATAGTCCGACGGCGATTGGGATCTCTCGTTCACTAACTACCAAATGCAAAACGTACACCGCCTCCACCAAGCTCTACTCACTGACGCTTCACTCATTGAGAAACTGTTGAATTCCGTTGGCTTTAGATTGGAAATCGGTCATCTTTTACCCCTTCTATCTGGAGGCTGACCGTACTAACGGAGAACGGAATGCCAGAAATGCTCACTTCATGTTGGTTGCTCTGAGGGAGAGCTCATTGCGTTTCCCTGGCTCCCCTCCCTTGACACCCCCACCTTCGCTACCTCCCTCCCTTACTCTCATTTGCTCGCCTTCACATCTGAATAAATAAACATCGGGAGGGGTGGCGGAGTGGGAAAGTAGGGCACTTCAACCTGAAATGTACTGCACCAGTCTAACCAATTTGCAGAGATTGGACAAGGAAAGACAGTGGACAGACAGACAGAGGAAAAGAGAGAGAGAGAGAGAGAGAGAGAGATTGAGAGCATGTCTGCTAAAGAGGGGGATGGTTTGAAACAGGAAAATAAACCAGGCAGTCTCTGTCAGGGAGAGCTAGAGGGAGAGAAAAATGGAAATATAAGCGATGGAGGGCTGGGTTGAAGAGGTGAACTGAATCAAGGGAAGTGGAGAGGTGGCCTGAGAGGGGAGGTAGATGGAGAGAAAAGGAAAGAGAAAGAACAGGGGAAGTGGGGGGAGAGAGAAAGCAGAAGGGGAGCGTTTCGACATGGGGTACAGAAGGGACACATTTCCACAGTGCATTAATAATCTATGCCGGTTCCTGTGGGCATGACGTGCAGGCACCGTCCCCCTCCTCTCTTCTTCTGCTCCCTCCCAAGGCAGTGTCTATTTAAATGTGTGTTTAAAATCGGGGAGTACAATAGCTCTAATGGCGGCTGGCGTCACAGCCCTCTCTTCCCCTCGCTTATCTCCCCTCTTCCTCTCTCTTCCTTCCTCTATCTGGAAGAGAGCAGGAGAAAAGAGGGCGAACAGGGAGAGGGAGAGGGTAAAGCAGTCCCTCGGCCCCTGAGCGCCGGGCCTTGTGGTGATGATGATGAATTAATGAATCGCTGACAAACTCTTGGGCTGCAAACGAGTGTAAGCACTCGCCGAGGGGACGTGATGGGGCTAAAAGCATTGCGTCTGAAATTAGGAAAGAATAAAGTTGGGTTGCAGCCAATACTGGCACGCGCAGCACCCATGCCCACCAAGCAATCATAAACACAGCTCAGTTGCAACGTGAGGCCCAAATAAAGGGGGAACCAGGGAAGGAAAAGGCCCTTGGGGGCCCAAGGGGTGGTTTTTAGTTCAGGGGAGGTCCTCAGCAGCACGCACCAATTCTCTCCACAGGCAGAATGTGCAGCGAGACGGAAAATAGCAAAGCTGGGAGAAAAAAAAAAGAGAAAAAAAGAGGATATATGTCTCTCTTTTACATGCTGCTTCACTCATCCCGTTTCTTCATCGACAACTCCAAGGCACAAACCCCCTCAGAGTCCTCGGGCATCACATTCTCCTCATGTTTCTCCGGTCATCGTCCGTCCACGGTTCTCTGTCGGAGGGAGATACTGGCGCCCCGCCACCGTGACCTTATCCTATCTGACCTCCGTTAACCTTCATCTGGTATGGTTTCACAGTCTCCTCTTCACTACACATGGATCGGGGTCTGACTCGAATCCTGTCAGCGCAGTAGCTCCATTAAAGGGATACTTTGGGATTTTGGCAATGAAGCCCTTTATCTACTTCCCCAGAGTCAGATGAACTCAGGGATACCATTTGTCATGTCTGTGTCCAGGACATGCTAATAGATACCTGTAGACTTCCAGTAGTTAGCGTTGGCTCACAAAACTACCTCAACTGCTTTCATATACTGGACACAGAGACATAGAAATGGTATCCACAAGTTCATCCGACTCTGGGGAAGTAGATAAATGGGCCTTTGCCAACGCTATCTTGATTTAGCACCGGGGGGGGGCATGGTCTGTTTGAGGGGGGGTTGTCCTCCATGGGGGGGCATGGTCTGTTTGTCCTCCATGGGGGGGGTGTCCTCCATGGGGGGGCATGGTCTGTTTGCCCTCCATGGGGGGGGGTGTCCTCCATGGGGGGGGCATGGTCTGTTTGTCCTCCATTGTCGTGTCGCTGGGAAAGCTCTTCTAATCTGGTGGCAATTCTTATCCTGGGTATATAATTAGCAACTGGGTGGGGAAAAAGGTCACAAAACCCAGGGTTTTTTTGTCTGGGAATCCCCCCTTTGGGTCGTCTGCCTCGAATTCGACGGCGCACCAGTATCATTATCTCTCATCGGTAATGGTTATTTCTATGTATCAACAGGGCGGCTTAAATATAAACGTTTTTTTTTTTCTTTCTCCCCTCCCACATGAATAACATGTACTTTTCCCCAGTTACGCTGGCCTTCAGCAATAATGAATTAGTGCTACGTTGCTCTTAAGACACGGAGGACTGTTATTTATCCTCACAAAAAGAGAGAGTGAAGTACCGTGGATGCGCTCTCCCTGTCGCCTATTGGCAGTGCCGCTTGACAAAAACATGGTTCCTCTAAACCTGGTCCAGACTGAGTGCCTGTCGCTACAGTAGATTCTAGATATGGAACACAGGTGTTCTTTGCCACAAGGACCATCATTTGAAACGGAATCTCTATGGAAGCGAAGCTCGTCCTTCACACCATAATGGAAGAAAAAGGTCTAATGCCCACATCAACAGGCCGGGCCACATACAAACAGCGATGGTCTAATGGGAACAAAATCCTAGAAAAGTATCTATTCACCCCCATTCATGAGTGGCAAAAAAACAGGAAGCTCCTCTCTGGAGTGCTGTTTGGCAGGATAAAACATGAAAAAGAGCCACTCAAAAAGGTTGATCTGGAGCCAGTTTGTTTTTTGGGTTTCTAAAAAAAAAAATCAATGAATCCCAGGGGCCAGTTTGGGCAGTGAGAACAGATCCCAGAACAGTGTTACTGTGAACACTGATCCAAATGACTTATGGAAAGCTTGTCTCATACAGGTTAGGCGCACAGGCTTCAAAGGGCCTCGCTCTCAATACTTGGTCACAGTGAGAATGGTGGGGGGGGGAGAACATTCAAAGTCTATTTCTGTCTGGAGAGGCCAGGGCTCCATTATCCCAGATAGACTAGGACTCCATGATGAATAGGACAGCGGATGACCTGTCACAGAGTCCGCCCGCAGGCACGGCACAGGACTTCGTGGACTGGAAAGCCATCTGTACATCATAGGGGCACGACACTCAGTTTAGGTGGCAATTCAGCTCCAACCCAGAGGGAGTCTGTCTGGCTTCTTCCAAAGGCAAGACAGCAAAGGGCACCAGGAAGAAAGTCATGCCTGCAGGACAGGTCTGTCTAGATCCGCCAGGTCATCTTTTACTGTCCTCTTAGTGCAGACACACCCTGTGATGTACAATACCCATCCTCCTGCTCGTACTAAAAGTCTGCAGTCGGAGTCAGGCAGCAGTAGGGTTTCTGAGAAGCTCTGACACACCGTGTTAAATCAATCGTCAAAAGCGACACTGTAAATGAGTCTGTGCTACATTTCATCTGATGTATGGCGCAAAGGCAATGTTTGAGCTGTCATGTGTTTTCCGGCGTAAGAAATGTTTTTCTCCTCATCTTCATTCCTTGCGAATGGGGAGACGCGTCGTCCCAGCTACGCCGGCACAGCGCTGAGAAGACGCAACGCTATTGACAATCCGTGTTCAAAAACTAAATGCTAAATTGTGAGAGGAAATCAACATTAGTCTAGCAAACACAGACGGGCAAGAACAGCGATTGAACAAACAATATTAACTGTCCTCATTGTTGGACGTTCCGGGGGGACAGTGTAGACAGTGTGGAGAGAGACAGCTGGAAAATCAGGGGTGGTGGGGGGCAGGAAAGTCCTCAGGGGAAGAGAGTTAAAATAAGCACTTCTTCCAGCCTTTTTGTGCTATAATATCTGGGTTCAACGACTCAGGCTGAAAATCATGTGTCAGAATGATAGATTATTTTTGTCTGCTCCCATAACAGAGAACTGGGAAATTAGAGAACAAGATAAGAGGGGGGGGGGGCGTCTTATCTTTGATAGTACAATATTATGTACATCGTTTGACAAAATGAGGGCACATGTATCATGACAAGACGGTACACTCAATTGAATTGAGCAGGGGGAAGGAAAGTGAGACCGTCAAACTAAGCCGCTCTACTGTGTGTAGTCGCCTAGACGCAGGGTGTGCAGAGGAATGGCTTGAAAAGATAGGAGAGAGAGGAGAGAGAGGAGAGAGAGGAGAGAGAGCAGGATAAGGAAATGGTGGCTGGAGAGGCAGAGCAGCACAAAGGGAGAAATATTGGATGTGGTGAGAGGAGGAGAGAAGGGGGGCGTAATATATGGTGGCTCGGTCTGAGGGTCACCGTTACAGATAAGCACTAAAATAAACATGACCATGCCTGACCCGCTCTGCCGCCGAGTCAGCGAGAGATGGAAGGATTTCAGGGGGAGAATATGAAAGAGAGAACAGATAAAAGAGAGACAGAGCGAGCTAGTGAGGGTGCCGGGGATTAATCTTAGAGGACTGGCTTTAATGTGCGAGGGAGAGAGAGACAGAATGGGAGTTGGAGAAAGACCGAGGGCAGAAAGCCAATTTAGCTTTCACAAGTAATCACACTGGTAAGCCTTTTACAGGAAAAGAGGACAAAATTATTTTCTATGACATGGTCATTTCAGACAGTATTTCTCAGCACTGAGCAGACAACACTCAGTGTGGCGCTCTGTGTGGCGCTCTGTGTGGCGCTGGCTGAATATCAACAACAAACCAATCAATATATACCTAGTCCTGCTATAGAGGCACATTAAGCCTGCCGGGAGGATAAATTCCTGGGAAAATATTCAATGAAACATTTATTCATCACCTTTGTGCAGAGGGCCAAGGAATCTGTTGCGTGCCTGAAGAGGCACAAGTTAATGCCGTCCCCCATTACTTTTCGCTGGGCACTGCTTATCTGATCGCACTTTGAACAGAGGAGTGGGAGACGTGAACGAGAAAAGATTGAGCACAAGAGAGATCTTGAGATAGAGAAGACAAAAGAGGAAGGGAGGGATGACGAGCATAAACGCGAGAGTAGAGAAAGACAGCGGCGAGGAGAGAGAGGCTGAGAGAGCGATTATGTTAAAACAACCCCGCGGCCCACGGTAATTGTGCTGTCTCGCTCCACTGCCCAAATAAGGCAATGGAATGCGTGAGCAAAGGGGTAAGGATAACCTGTATTGGATTCAAAACCCTTGCTACGGTGCTTTCCAGACAAACAATATATCCACTGTGTACAGAAACTAGTGCACACACACACACACAAGACTAACAAACAGAAAATGGCATTTCCAATGAACTTGTGAACCTCGCTGCGAAGCTTATCTGGAAATTCTTCAAATTCTGCCAGAAAGACAGATGACCTCCAGCGGTGACCTCACCAGAGGGGGTGCAATGAGCATCACCCCATGTGACACACACCGACTGAGCGATAGCGACTGATGGAGGTGGGAGGCCTGCCATGTCTTCCCTTAGGCAGTGTCCAGCCTGCATCATCCGTGAGTCACAGACAGACATAAACCTGAACGGAGGAATTCAACCAACAAACAAGCTGGCAGGGAGGAGAGACGGGGGGTGGGCACGGATATGGAGGCATAATGCGCTGTCTGGAAGCAGGCGTGCCAAAGACGCCGTCACTGCCATGCCTTACATAGCATGCAGTCACCTTGGCTTGTTGTGGTTGGTGTTAACCCACCGCCAGTGCAGAATTCTGGGTATGTGTTGCATATCAGAGGGTGAAAACAACCAAGCCTGTTGAGGGTCACTGCCATCGACTCCGACTCTGTCAGAGAAACGGTACACACTAAACGCCTTAACCGTTTCCCCCCCTACAGTGCTGTGTGCTGTCATGAGCCTCAGAGCAGTGTCTTCCTCCAGACGCTCCAGTGGATACCTTCCCGAGGCGGAGGCGTCCAGCTCCCTCTGACACTCTCCGGATGGCTCATTCCGGGAAAACCAGACACATTTTGACACGCAACAGGGTTGCAGCAGTGTCACAGTGCAATAAACCCAGATACTAGAAGAAAAAAAAAGTTCCAGGAATAGCGAGAGGCTGACAATCCCCACAAACCTGTCAGGTTCAAAGCGGTGTGTTACAGACGGAGACTCGATTCCAAATCCATGTAAGGTGAACTTGTAAAAATAAAAAACTAATGTGTTGACAAGAGGATTTTTTTTTTTTTTTCACAGGACAGTGTAGCCTACATTCTTAATTTTTTTCGTTGCCATATGTACACTGAACAAAAATGTTAAAAAAGCAACATGTAAAGTGTTGGTCCAATGTTTCATGAGCTGAAATAAAAGGTCCCAGAAATGTTCCATATGCACAAAAAGCTTATTTCTCAAAAATGTTCACACATTTGTTTACATTCCTGTTAGTGAGCATTTCTCCTTTGCCAAGGTAAGTCATTCACCTGACAGGTGTCACATCAAGGAGCTGATGAAACAAGATGATCATTACACAGGTGCACTTTGTGCTGGGGACAATAAAGGGACACTAAAATGTGCCGTTTTGTCACACAACACAATGCCACAGATGTCTGAAGTCGAGCGTGCAATTGGCAAGTTGACTGCAGGAAAGTCCACCAGAGCTGCTGCCAGAGAATGTAATGTTCAATTCTCTACCATAACGTTGTTTTAGAGAATTTGGCAGTACGTTCAACTGGCCTAACAAATCGCAGACCACATCAGCTCAGGACTTCCACATCAGGACAGCTGATGAAACTGAAGAGTACTTCTGTCTGTAAGAACACCCTTTTGTGAGAAATTCTGATTGGCTGAGCCTGGCTCCCAAGTGGGTGGGCCTATGCCCTCCCAAGCTGACCCATATTTTGTTTCAGTATATTTAGATCTTCTTGCAATTGATTTACTGTTTCATGAGTAAATTAGAGCAGATGGTGTTAAACTATATAGCCTTTCTGCATTTTGTTTAAAATCAAAGCACATTCTGCCTAGTAGCCTACAGTCGCATGCTGTTGAGTTTTGACCTCGTTCGATTTTCGTTGTTGGACTATTCAGCTAACAATCACCTCACAATCACCTCATTTCTTCTGAGACTTTAGGTTATTTTTGGTGTAAACAGTGACATTATACTCTGCTATTATATGGGTCTCTGTAGAATACTAATGAATCCTTATGTGATCTTCCAAGACATGAATTCATCTTTGATCTTAGACACTCCAGTGGGCTCTGGCAGTACTATTACACCTCCGCAGTGCGCTGCACTGAACTAGCTAATAGCGCACCAGCCGCACCTAGTCTATCCTTTTTCCTCGTCCAAAATGTGAAACGAGAGACGCGTGGCCACTTGATGAACATCCGAGAATAGGTGGACAAGGAAACGTTGGTTGGTCTCAAACGGTTATCAAGGGAGACTTCTAAAAACGGGATCGAGTGACGTAGCAGCATATCTGTTGAATGAACAACTAATGAGCATGGAGACTGGAGAGCCTCATGGAGACTGGAGAGCCTCATGGAGACTGGAGAGCCTCACAAGTTTGACAAAAAAGTACCTTAGAGCTTCCAGTCTAATACGGCCAGTGGCGGTTGGTGCCGTTTAAGATTAGGGAGGATGAATGTTTGTAATGAGCATGTCCTTATTTCTATCACAGCATGTTGGATGAATGTCATTCATATTCCATTCACCCGGTTCAGTGTAACAACCATAGGTTTAGGCTACTACATGATACAAAAATGTTCCCCAACCCATCAGGTTGCTACAACCTAGCCTACGAATGAAAGTGTAAAATGTAGGTGCAGAGATTGAGAGACATTTTTTAGTAATCAAGGTGACAGTCAGGGACACATTCAATACCACCTTGCACTCTCTTGCCTGCATCTAGCTGATCTAAGGTGTAATGATTAGTGCAAGTGACTTTCTATTAGACAAATTCAGGTATTTTTATCCGAGTTTTGTTTCCGTTTAAGAAACCTTTTCAACGGGATTAGCGGAATGAATACACCCCTATCACCTGCACACGCAGTTCACTTTCATAGCAGCCACATACAAAACAGCATGATCACTTTGCTCGTTGTATAATTCCTTCTCGCATCTGTCCTCACCTTTTTCCTTTGATTGTAGACTACAGTGCACAACACAACAGCTGTCTGTGACCAGGCGAAAAAAAAACTTTCCAAGCCAAACCTTCATACCATAACCACTACGCACAGTCTACATCGTTTTCACCATTAGCTAACTTCAAAGTCAGCATAGCTACTGGGACTAATATGTCAGTAAACCTGCTACAATCATGCAGTACAGTGTACAGCAAGTAGTTACACCGGCAGGCCCCGGTAGCAAAACATTTATAAAAACCAAAAGCTTACATAAACATGGAAGAGTTCCAGTGTTGGATAGCCTTAGCCAGCTAGCTAACATAGCACCCCTCTCTGTTAGAGCCAGGTGTTTAAACTAGCTAGCTGCATTCACTAGCTAAATAAGTTAATCAAATACCACAAAATATAGCTAGCTCTGATACATTGGAGGACATCCTCTGGAAGTCATCTTAATTACTGTGTAAGTGTATGGAAGGGGGTGAGAACCATGAGTCTCCAATACAAAACCTAGAAGTCAATGTACCCAGGGACACCATGTGCTAACCCCGGAAGTACTGTCGAGGCTACAGACGACTTTCATTGCAAAAAAAGTATGTTTTAATCAATTATTTGGTGACGTGAATATATTTAGTATAGTTATATCTAAGAAGGATAACTTCTGAAAATGTTTTAACATTTTCATGAAGTTCACTGAGGATGGGCCTCTCTTGAAAAAGAAGCACGCTTTTTGTAAGTAGTGAGGCCTAACTGTCCTCTCAAAGTTTAGCCTGAAAGGATTTGAGAAATGTGATAGGTATATCATCAACCAATGACATTGGCCTACGTCTCCTCTTGCGCTGCGCAGAACATCAGAGCTCAACAACGATTGAAGAAATGTTAATCACCAGTACAACATCCTTATGATACAATATATAGAGTGCGTTCAGAAAGTATTCAGACCCCATGACTTTTTCCACATTTTGTTACGTTACAGCCTTGTTCTAAAATGGATTGAATAGTTCCCCCCCCCCCCTCATCAATCTACACAGAACACCCAATCATGACAAAAGCAAAAACAGCTTTTTAGACATTTTTGCAAATGTATTAACAAAGAACTGAAAAATCACATTTACATGTATTCAGACCCTTTACTCAGTACATTGTTGAAGCACCTTTGGCAATGATTCCAGCCTCGAGTCTTCTTGGGTATGACGCTACAAGCTCGGCACACCTGTATTTTGGGAGTTTCTCCCATTCTTCTCTGCAGATCCTCTCAAGCTCTGTCATGTTGGATGAGGAGCATCACTTTCCCATAAGTGCAACGTGACTGCAATAGACATGTTGGAATGTCTGACTGAAATATGGGACAACTCTACCTTTTTTTTCTAAATTTGCGGTGTTTGAATTTGTTGATAAAATGCAGGAGATGATCGTTTGGTCGCGGGATACGGAACAATGGGCTGAAATGCGGGACTATCCCACACAATCCAGGACATGTGGTCACGCTTACTGGGAAGCTGTTTTGAGTTATTTCAGTTGTTCTGTATTCTAGTTGGATCAGATCATGCCCCTGTGTCTCATCAACGGTGTTCAGTGCCGTGTGCCGGAGGATTCCGACAACCTCCTGTCAATGTGCAAGAACGTGTGATGCTGCGAACAGCAAGTCTCCTTAGCATGTGCCCACATCCCTTCTGCACTCGCGCTCACCAGTTAAACATTCTGAACTGTTTCAACATTTGTGTAGGCCTGAATTTGATACGCCTGGAACATCGGATCGGGCCTGCTGGAAATGGCATGCAAAAAAATGTAACCGAGCATACTTGAAAGAGAATGCATCTTATTAGCAACCTCTGCAGCAATCACTCACCCAGTGTGACAAGTGGGTGTCTATAAGTCACTCCCCCTGAAAGTAAAAGACCAATAGAAACATCAAGGTATTAGGGTCTCATCGTCACATTTGTAAAAAGCCTCTGCACTGAAAATAGACTCTGGGGTTAAGACTGTCAGGCCTAGACATGCCTGTCAGTTTCATTTGCCAAAACCACTGGAAAATGGAAGCAAAATGTTTATCTTTTTGTTTGCTACCCAAGACCGTCATGAAAATGCCTCGATGTTTTCTGTTTTTCCATGCATATCATTTCATTCCATTTTTTCTTCGATGCCTAGGGAGTTAAGGGAGCTGCCCAAATTAAAATCAGGAGGAGGAGGAAGTGGTAACAAGATCTCTTTACAGGAAGCAACTAGATCCGTTTTCGTTTCGTCTCCCGGTTTAAATTTCGCCTCGACTCCACAAAGGTGAACGGATCCAAAAGTGATGGGAAAAGGGACGGTGCTCAGCTCCTGTTTGCGCCAGACCAGAGACGGGTTACGGCGTTGACCATAAAGACACCATGCGTTTGTCGTGCCTTTAAACAGCCAGACAGAATGGTCGGCCAGGCCTGCAGACGACGACACGTCGTGGTGAAGTGCTCGAAGGAGAGCATACCGAAGTGGCGAGGACTTGTTGTGCTGCAGCTGCCAGGCACAATTTTCAATCAACCCTAGAATTACTGAGGGATATAAAAGTAATTAATAAAGATTGCACTGGACCAGCGGGATTTTTATTTGATTATATTCTGTGTCTGTTTTACATAGTGAGGTGCTGTGAATACATTTTCAGCCCGACACTGGTGGAGAGAGATGTCGGTGTGCAGTATGCAAATGGAAATGACATGCTAAACGCAGGGGAGTCGCAGGGAGCCAAGTCAGACATTCTGATTTAGACAGAGGGCACATGGAAGGGCGAGAGTTCTCCTAGCCCACTCAGAAATCCATCTCTTTAGCCTCCGTTTCATCTCAAACTGCAGGTGGGTGGAGGAGTTTGAAAGAATAGGGAGGGGGGTAGGTTATCTGCTGCCATCTCGCTTGCATCAGCAGGAGGGGTTGACCTCAACAACTTGTTGCAAGCGATTTAGAAGTTACTTGGTGGTGGAGAGGGTGTTTATTTCCGGTGAACCCATCTCATTACTCCACCATAGCGCTACTCGTTTATGTTTCTAGTTGCATGTATTACTCCTCTGCATGTCTTTATGCATTTGTGAAGGTGCTGTTCTATTCCGTTTGCCTGTAAGATTATCTGGGTTATTCCACAGTAAATCCGTGAGACGGCTTGACCGGTCAGAAAAATTCTAAATGTATCATTTATCTTTTGAAATTGTTGTCATTATAGAGAGTAGGTCATTTAATTTGACCAGGCCTGAAAACCTCTACATATAAGACTGAGTAAATTAGGAAATCAAAGTTGATACCTTCCCCTTCAGCGAGAGGCATGGTTTGGGTGAGTTGAGGACATGCAGGAACTTTTGGCTGCCTACACCCCCCCCCCCACCACACGTCTATAAACAATGGGGCCCAGAACTCCGGTTGGAGAGGGAGGGGAAGGGGGGATATCGGACCAATGACTAAAGCTGCTCCAACAAAGGGCCCGGACAGGAGCTGGAGCAAAGTCTGAAAATAGGCTAGAAAGAGAGAATAGGCATACTGTGAAAGGGCTGGGATTTTTTTTTAACTCTGGGTGGGGGTATTGGATGGGGGAGTGGGGGGGGGGTAGAAGTTTGTTATGTTCAGTTTATTCAGGGTGCTTCGAATGTTGATTGAGCTCTGAAATCGTAAACATTCAGAAATGTATGCGCAAGCAAGGAGCCTGTTTTTTTTGGGTTGTTGCTTAAATTATACTGCAGACTTTACAATACTGACACCTGTTTGCAATGAGAATTTGTATGGACATAAAAATGTGCAAAATGGATTCCTATAAAAAAATTGAATTTTCTTTACGCTTACTAAAACATTACAGTACACAAAACGGATGTATTTTCCCCCCCACATCACAGGCCTGAATTCAAGATGTATCAAACGGTATACGAGCAAAGCCACCAGACAAGATGGACATCTCAATGTCCCAAATTCATGCTGCCACTCAGGAGTATCCATGACAACCAGCTCACAATCTGAACTATAAACCCAGGCAAACCTCTACCCAGAAACTCTTAATAGAATTAAAAGCATCAGGCTACAGTAAATGTACAGTAAACACAAATTACATAGGCCTATGCAACACTGTGCGATCAACCATCAAAATCAATACATTCCTCAAATCTAGTAGCCCTAAACCCTGACAGGCTCAAGACATCTATACTCTCTCTGGTCAAACACCAGTCCAACCTTAGGAGAAACCTTATTTTTCATATCCATGCTCAGGTTTTGGCAGTGATGAGGCTTGCAGTCAATGCACTCTTCAATTGTGCTGAATGCATAACTAGTTCATAGGCTATGTGGGCTACATTAGCCATCTTCATTTGACAATTTTGAGGCTACAATAGATTGATATTTGGTTGGTAAAAAACATTTTTTTTTTAAACAGTAGGATAAATACACATGTAGGTAGAGTCCATTCTCGTTTTTTCCCCCCTTGTCACAACGGACCAGTCAGTCAAACCACACAAAACGCCCATACCCAAGTGTCTTTGCTGACAATGTCTTGTAAGCCTACAGGAACACCCTGTTGCTTTTTCTGACTTCATTTCAGTTCTTGTAAAATATCAGCTAGATCACTATTGGCTGAATGAAACTTGATCTGCGGATACCATCAAACAAAACAAAACCAAATCAACCGAGACGGTGTTGAAACAGACCACGACTGGATTAAGGTGATTCGGAACAATCACACCTGCGCTGCAGTCTGCGCGCTCTGAGAAATAAATACCCCGGGAGGCCACACCTTGCATGCATAACATGGCGAACCGAAACTCGGGAGGAACCAGACGGTATTGTGTAGAAATAAACTTCCATAACAAGTCTTGAGGAATCCAATACCGCCACCTCTGAAATCATGTATGACCGTGTTGATGAGCCACACAATGTGCATGCGTTTCATATGGGACTGTGGGTGGATCTATGGCACAGTTCGGTTGCCGATACCGAACATTTGAATGAACGTGACCCATTGAAACACATAAAGTAAACGTAATAAAAGGACTGGAGAGTACAGAAAACAGGGTCAATGTCCATTGTTCTTACCTTGAATAATCAGAAGTATCCCTGCTGTCACCAACAAACTGTTTTTCATTGGTGATAGGGGGCAATGTTTAGCGTCTCTCGCCATTCTTCTAAAAAAGACGAGGTGGATATAAAATTCCCAGCACCACACCACAACAGACTTAATATTCCTTGACTGATTGCTTCTCAATAAAAATATATAATAGGAACTAGACCGCAAAACAGACCGGAGTCCGTAAACTATAGGTTTGATCTTCAGTCCGACGTCTTATTTTCTCGATTTCAAATTAGAGTCGACTTGACAGTCACACAAAAACATTCAAAACCCCTCCCCGTCTGGGGCGGACGTAGTGCGTACAGGTATGTCTCTGGTGTTCGCTAAATGGCACCAGAAAAAAGTAACACTCATGTTCCGTGTGTCGGTTATCTCCACTAAGCATTCGCACGCATTCTGAGTGGGGGAGTGGTTGTGATGTCACAATATGCCGCCTAAAACCAGAGCCATATATTAAGGGTGCGTTCGTAAATTCAATCTGGAGTGCCAGAGTACACTCAGAGTGCCCTCTGGTCGTTCGTAAATTCAGAGCGTTGTCAGATGGTCCGTTCGTAAATTCGTCAGTTATTCTGCGCTCTGACACACTCAAACGAGATTACTCTGAAATCGGAGTATATAGCCAGAGTGAATTTACGAACGCACCCTAAAATAGTTAGGCAAACTTTTAGAATTGTGAATATTGTTCTAATTTTAGACATTAAATTGCATAGCATGGTTTAAATATTCCCCATGTAATGTTAATGGTAAACTAACATGGCTGCAATAGAACGTTGAAGTATCATGTTTATGCATCGTAATGCTCATTCTATACATTCCGTTTTATAGTATTTTTTTGTATATTCCCATGTAATATTAATGGGGAGCTAAAACGGCTGTCATCAAATGTTGAAGTGTCATGTAAAATGCACATAATGCAGAAACCCCATTGGCCTGAAGCCGCGTTCAAAATAACTGGAATCTCGGAAATCTCAGACTTTCGAATTCAAAGCGTTCAAGACAACTGGGAACAAGCTCCGACTCGGAATACCAAGTCGGTAACTGGGGCTTTTTTATAGCGCTCAGACCTGAAGATCACTGACGTCATGATTTGACCTCATTTTTTCCCGAGTTCCAAGTTGTCCTGAAAGCACGATGAACGTGTCTCTAATGGTGCTTTAATGACCAACTGGGAACTCAGAAAAGAAGGAGGTCAAATCATGTAGGCCTATCTTGTTATTCAATTTATTTCAACATTCTGTCATAAAGAGCACATGTTCAACTTAATTTAAATAACACGTTTTCCTATCTCCTGAGGTTACATTTTTAAAATGGCTGTAGAAAGTGCATATTTATGTGCCAAATAAAGGAACAGGGTTGACGATTTCATCTTAAATCACCCATAAATCTTGTGATAAGGGAAACAAATGGAAGATTGTTGTGTGCAACAGGGAAGGGCAAATGAATGCAAGCTTTAAAAAAAAAATTTTTTTTAGCATGTCTAAGGCTAACATAGTTGATGGATAACAGTTGTTATGCTGGACTCACTGAATTTTCCAACACAAAACACCATAAAATGGCAACAACAAAAAAAAGAACCAGCTCACCTTCTTTTACATTATGATTTGACTATTAGATGTTAAATGTCTATTTAAAAAAATATTTTTTTTAAATAAAAAAACCTAATAGTTTCACCATATTAAAAAGAGAGTTCAGTTAATATAACAGGGTTGACCTTAAAGTGAATCACTAATCACATGAAATAAATAGTAATCTTCAGAAATGACTGTCAAAGCAACAAAATAACTAGGGATCTACAATGCCGGTGGAAATTTGGGAGAAAAGTTGGGGTTAAATGGATTCAAATCTTCCTGCATGTCACCGAGGGTGCATGGAGGGGCATGTCAAAAGCCTTTATTCATATACAAAAAAAATGATTTAGTGAATTCTCCATGTGGTATATATTAAAGAGAACTTCACTGAATATAACAGGCTTTTAACATTTCTACTTAAAATATCAAAGACACTCATTACAAAAATTTAGAAAATCACAATAGAGAACATTCTTGCATATTCTGCTGACTTATATGGATGGTTGATCCATTTTCTGTCTATTCGTCTATACATTTATCACTGTAGGATATGGCATGAATGTTATCATAGTGGTAGACTACACAGAGGATAATTGGGCTATTTTGAATGGGTGGGACTCATGATGAATATATCTATGCTGAGACCACAGGATGAGAGGCAGCATAGAAATCAAAATGCTTCAGTTAAAATGAATATGTTGTGAAAAGCAGTGAAGTTTAGGGATTTTCCAACCACGAACACTCATTCCTATGAAACATGACATTCAGGAACTTCCCCCAAATAATATTTGCAGAACAAATTTTATAGCTGACCAGCTATTTCACAAGTATTCAGACCCTTTACTCAGTACTTTTTTAAGCACCTTTGGCAGCTATTACAGCCTTGAGTCTTCTTTGGTATGACGCTACAAGCTTGGCACACCTGTATTTGGAGAGTTTCTCCCATTCTTCTCTGCAGATCCTCTCAAGCTCTGTCAGGTTGAATGGGAAGTGTCACGGCACAACTATTTTCAGGTCTCCCTGGAGATGTTATATCGGGTTCTAAGTCCGGGCAGTGGCTGGGCAACTCAAGGACATTCAGAGACTTCTCCCAAAGCCACTTGTGCAATGTTTTTGCTGTGTGCTTAGGGTCGTTGTCCTGTTGGAAGGTGAACCTTTGCCCCAGTCTGAGGTCCTGAGTACTCTGGAGCAGGTTTTCATCAAGGATCTCTCTGTACTTTGCTCTGTTCATCTTTCCCCTTGATCCTGACTAGTCTCTCAGTCCTTGCTGCTGAAAAACATCACCACAACATGATGCTGCCACCACCATGCTTCACCGAATTGATGGTGCCAGGTTTCCTCCAGACGTGGCGCTTGGCACTCTACCATAAAGGCCTGATTGGCGGAGTGCTGCAGAGATGGTTGTCTTTCTGGAAGGTTCCCCCATCTCCACAGAGGAACTATGGAGCTCTGTCAGAGAGACCAATGGCTTCTTGGTCACCTCCCTGACCAAGGCCCTTCTCCCCAGATTGTTCGGTTTGGCCAGGTTGCCAGCTCTAGGAAGAGTCTTGATGATTCCAAAATTCTTCCATTTAAGAATGATGGAGGCCACTGTGTTCTTGAGGACCTTCAATGCTGCAGAAATGTTTAGGTACTCTTCCCCAGATCTGTGCCTTGACACAATCCTGTCTCTGGACTCAACGGACAATTCCTTCGATCTCATGTCTTGGTTTTTGCTCTGACATGCACTGTCAACTGTGGGACCTTATATAGACAGGTGTGTGCCTTTCCAAATCATGTCCAATCAATATAATTTACTACAGGTGGTCTCCAATCAAGTTGTGGAAACATCTCAATGATGATCAATGGAAACAGGATGCACCTGAGCTCAATTTTGAGTCTCATAGCAAAGGGTCTGAATGGTTATGTAAATAAGGTATTTCTGTTTAAATGAAACCTGTTTTCGCTTTGTCATTATGGGGTATTCTTTGTAAATTGATGAGAATATTTGTTTATTTAATCTGTTTTAGATAAGACTGCAATGTAACAAAATGTGGAAATAGTCAAGGGGTCTGAATACTTTCCAAATGCACTGTACATTCATTTAAATCCTCTGTTGATCAAATGTGGTATTGATTATAGGTTGGTGTTGTTTGTCCTTACCTCATTTCCAAGATGTCACCTATTGAAATATTTGGCATAAACACACCTTCAGTAACCTTCTTATGTATACATGTCGCTCAGAGGAGAATGTTGCCTCAGAATATGGTCCTGTGATTGGTGGTGTGGCCATAAGCTATGAGATACTTCTCTATCAGCAGTTCATTATCACCGTGGTCACCAGCTGACTCTTTGTCTTGGCAATACTCTCAATCAAACACTCAAAACTGGTGGAGCATCGAAAACCTTCTGTCCTCTAATGTAGTGACCCCCCCACCCCCCTCTCCCGTGTGGGTGTACACAGCATACAAATCACCAACTACAGTGTGCCATCTGTTGTCAGTTCGATGCAATTGCGGCCACATATACCACCTCGTGTTCAGGTCATCCTGGCCTTTGCTCCTCAATCTCCTTCCAGGAGGGAATATAAATCAACTCCCACCCCCTGACTGGCTGTCAGCTTGGACCCCTATTGTGTTACTTACCCAAGATGCTTCGATCCACCGCTGGAGCCAGGCAAGCTAACAAAGTGCTCTCTCCCTTATTGTTTTCTTTATACAGGAGCCCATGAATTTTATATGTGGCCCTCTGTTTTCACTCCCATTCCAAGAAGCCACAAGGCCCATATGGTTTCCATGTGATTTGTGTGGATATAGATTCGTATGTTTTTCTATGAGGGAAGGGGACCTGTAGCTTGCCAGATAATCTTTCAATCTGCAAACACATGGAGCGGTGGGTAAGAGGTGGCTGTCCATCACGATAAGGAGCCTGCTGACATGGCTGTGATTGGGGGTCGCAAACAGCAAACGGCAGGGGGCCCGAGCTGTGCCTGAGCAAAATGGAGGCAATGTTCACCATCACTCAACGAAGGGTAGATTGGGTTGGCCATATCATCTGCCACATCTAGCCGGTACAGATGTAGGTCAAAAGGGTCTTAATGCTTAACTTCAGCCCTGGGGTTTATTGGGGGTTTATTAGGGCTTGTGTTGGGGTTATCTCCATGGAGACCAAGGGGTCCATATATATGCCAAGGGGTCCATAAACAACAAAGTTAATACCTCCAACTACCACTGGAAATTAGTTATGCTTGTGAACTGTAAACACTGAAATATTGCACTGTTCAATGGGTAATCTCTTTCAACTAATAAAATAATGTGTTTATCTGTCCCAAAGCTCTGCCAATTGTCTGACTGGCACCACTGATGGCTCGACCCAACATTCTGCAAGGAGGCTTCAATGGAAGACTAGTCCTTCTACTGTGACATGCAGAGCAACAGAAACACCATGCCTACAGCATCTCCGGGGAAACTAACTGCCCGCCAAAAAGTTGATTTGGTAAAACCATGTCATCAAAAGAGATGACTACAGTAAATGCATCTAATGTTTACTGGCCTCTTCCATCTCCCCCTCTCTGTCAGACCCTTTCCGTGCCATTTGAGAAATTGCCCCCGTGGACAGAGATCGGCTCAGAGGAATGAGAGCGATTTAACAAGCTGTCGCTTAAATGTGATCGTGTATCAGCCGGAGCAACACATTTAAGCACGGTACGTGTTAGCCGGTGGCAGCCTCCTTCATTTTCTGAAGCGTTGATCTCCCATCTCCATCCTCTCTCCTCCTCCCTCCATCTTTTCCCTCCCCCTCGAAATGACTTCCGTCTTCCCCCTTTCTTTCCCTTTCGTCATTAGAGTTTACCCCTCTCCCATTCCCCTCCCCTATTAGCTGAGCTGTAGCTAAGTGTCGCTTTGGTAAACGCACTCCAAGGGAGCAGCAGATAATACTGTTCGCTTTAATTAAAGACATTAAAGGGCTAGAGAGACATGGAGCCCCAGGGAGGAAGTGTTCTCACACCTCCTGAAATATTCTTAATTTCTTCCCCTCCCGCTCTCATCCTCTTCCATTCTCTCCCACTCGTTTCTCTTCCTCTATCTGTTTCTCTCTCGGTGTCTCCGCCACCTCCTCCTTGGTGTTCTCCGACTCGTGAATATCTTCATTAGTTTAGTACCGTGGACTTTGTTTACAGTTAATGAGTGTACCCTGCTCATTTATTTCCAGTACGCTTGTTGCTGGATTTAAGAAACTGTGTGGGTTTGAGTTTCAGGCACAAGGGTGGTAGCTGTGTGTTTGTGAATATATACTGAAGCCCATATGGGTGTGTGTGTGTGTGTGTGTGTGTGTGTGTGTGTGTGTGTGTGTGTGTGGTGTGGTGTGTGTGTGTTTACAGCTTCTGTGAGTTGGCATTTGTCTCACCTAAAGTGTAGGCTTTTGTCCTCATGCTGAGAGAGCCTCTCCTAGAAGGCGTTGTTGCATCTGGTCCGTCTTGTTTCTCCATATTTTGCCATTTTACCCATAATCATTGTGCATCTGTTCTGTTCCCCGTACGGCGTCACCCGCTTCCTGTTTGTGTGTTCGCTCATCCACTCCTCATCTACAATGCACAGCTCACACACAAACGCAACGCCAGGAAGGCACTTTCTGATTGTCTCACGTCCGCTCAACACTGCTCCATAAATAGAAAACCGGCTCCCCAGGGGTGAAGACAATGTTTGGTGGACAGATTAAAGGGTGGAGAGCTCATTGAGTGAGGAGCTGAATGGCTAGATGGGTGAGTCTGGTGAGATAAATTATCCTGTTTCATCTCCTCACATTCTCCCAGTGTGAGAGGGCCTGTGGGTTTGACTCACGTCCGCTGCTTGGCCCCTCTGCCATGTGAAATAGTAGGCCTTTTACTCCCATCTCTTATAGACTTAGCAAAAACAATTGCTGGGAATGGACCTACCCTCACCGCCCCCAGGTGGGGGCGTCCCTTCCGTCTTCAAGAGAGCGAGAGTTGCACCCCTTCTGAAAAAACCTACACTCGATCCCTCCGATGTCAACAACTACAGACCAGTATCCCTTCTTTCTTTTCTCTCCAAAACTCTTGAACGTGCCGTCCTTGGCCAGCTCTCCCGCTATCTCTCTCTGAATGACCTTCTTGATCCAAATCAGTCAGGTTTCAAGACTAGTCATTCAACTGAGACTGCTCTTCTCTGTATCACGGAGGCGCTCCGCACTGCTAAAGCTAACTCTCTCTCCTCTGCTCTCATCCTTCTAGACCTATCGGCTGCCTTCGATACTGTGAACCATCAGATCCTCCTCTCCACCCTCTCCGAGTTGGGCATCTCCGGCGCGGCCCACGCTTGGATTGCGTCCTACCTGACAGGTCGCTCCTACCAGGTGGCGTGGCGAGAATCTGTCTCCTCACCACGCGCTCTCACCACTGGTGTCCCCCAGGGCTCTGTTCTAGGCCCTCTCCTATTCTCGCTATACACCAAGTCACTTGGCTCTGTCATAACCTCACATGGTCTCTCCTATCATTGCTATGCAGACGACACACAATTAATCTTCTCCTTTCCCCCTTCTGATGACCAGGTGGCGAATCGCATCTCTGCATGTCTGGCAGACATATCAGTGTGGATGACGGATCACCACCTCAAGCTGAACCTTGGCAAGACGGAGCTGCTCTTCCTCCCGGGAAGGACTGCCCGTTCCATGATCTCGCCATCACGGTTGACAACTCCATTGTGTCCTCCTCCCAGAGCGCTAAGAACCTTGGCGTGATCCTGGACAACACCCTGTCGTTCTCAACTAACATCAAGGCGGTGGCCCGTTCCTGTAGGTTCATGCTCTACAACATCCGCAGAGTACGACCCTGCCTCACACAGGAAGCGGTGCAGGTCCTAATCCAGGCACTTGTCATCTCCCGTCTGGATTACTGCAACTCGCTGTTGGCTGGGCTCCCTGCCTGTGCCATTAAACCCCTACAACTCATCCAGAACGCCGCAGCCCGTCTGGTGTTCAACCTTCCCAAGTTCTCTCACGTCACCCCGCTCCTCCGCTCTCTCCACTGGCTTCCAGTTGAAGCTCGCATCCGCTACAAGACCATGGTGCTTGCCTACGGAGCTGTGAGGGGAACGGCACCTCAGTACCTCCAGGCTCTGATCAGGCCCTACACCCAAACAAGGGCACTGCGTTCATCCACCTCTGGCCTGCTCGCCTCCCTACCACTGAGGAAGTACAGTTCCCGCTCAGCCCAGTCAAAACTGTTCGCTGCTCTGGCCCCCCAATGGTGGAACAAACTCCCTCACGACGCCAGGACAGCGGAGTCAATCACCACCTTCCGGAGACACCTGAAACCCCACCTCTTTAAGGAATACCTAGGATAGGATGAGTAATCCTTCTCACCCCCCCCCCCTAAAAGATTTAGATGCACTATTGTAAAGTGGCTGTTCCACTGGATGTCATAAGGTGAATGCACCAATTTGTAAGTCGCTCTGGATAAGAGCGTCTGCTAAATGACTTAAATGTAATGTAAATTACTTAAATGGGTAGGTAACAACATCTCCACCCTGCTGATCCTCAACACTGGGGCCCCATAAGGGTGCGTTCGGAGCCCTCTCCTGTACTCCCTGTTCACCCACGACTGCGTGGCCATGCACGCCTCCAACTCAATCATCAAGTTTGCGGACGACACGACAGTGGTAGGCTTGATTACCAACAACGACGAGACGGCCTACAGGGAGGAGGTGAGGGCCCTCGGAGTGTGGTGTCAGGAAAATAACCTCACACTCAACGTCAACAAAACAAAGGAGAGGATTGTGGACTTCAGGAAACAGCAGAGGGAGCACCCCCCTATCAACATCGACTGGACAGTAGTGGAGAGGGTACTAAGTTTCAAGTTCCTCGGCATACACATCACAGACAAACTGAATTGGTCCACTCACACAGACAGCATCGTGAAGAAGGCGCAGCAGCGCCTCTTCAAACTCAGGAGGCTGAAGAAATTTGGCTTGTCACCAAAACCACTCACAAACTTCTACAGATGCACAATCGAGAGCATCCTGTCGGGCTGTATCACCGCCTGGTACGGCAACTGCTCCGCCCACAACCGTAAGGCTCTCCAGAGGGTAGTGAGGTCTGCACAACGCATCACCGGGGGCAAACTACCTGCCCTCCAGGACACCTACACCACACGGTCACAGGAAAGCCATAAAGATCATCAAGGACAACAACCACCCGAGCCACTGCCTATCCACCCCGCTATCATCCAGAAGGCAAGGTCAGTACAGGTGCATCAAAGCAGGGACCGAGAGACTGAAAAACAGCTTCTATCTCATGGCCATCAGACTGTTAAACATACACCACTAACATTGAGTGGCTGCTGCCAACATACTGACTCAACTATAGCCACTTTGATAATGGTAATTGATGTAAAAATAAAAATTATCACTAGCCACTTTAAACAATGTCACTTAATATGTTTACACATCCTACATTACTCATCTCATATGTATATGTATATACTGTACTCTATATCATCTACTGCATCTTGCCATCTTTATGTAATACATGTATCACTAGCCACTTTAAACTATGCCACTTTATGTTTATATACCCTACATTACTCATATGCATATTCTGTACTCTATACCATCTACTGCATCTTGCCTATGCCGTTCTGTACCATCACTCACTCATATATCTCTATGTACAAATTCTTTATCCCTTTACACTTGTGTGTATAAGGTAGTAGCTGTGGAATTGTTAGGTTAGATTACTAGTTGGTTATTACTGCATTGTCGGAACTAGAAGCACAAGCATTTCGCTACACTCGCATTAACATCTGCTAACCATGTGTATGTGGCCAATAAAATGTTATTTGATTTGATTGAGACAAGAACGCTAATTTACTGTCAGCAGTGGCACAGATGCAGAGCAAATGTATCCCATAATTGGCAGTTCAACAGACTTCACTCAATCACGTAAAAGACTTAAATCAATTACGGAGAGAGATCTGATACAGCCTACTGGGAGGATGCTTTCTCTTTCTTTATTACAAGCAGCGGATTTAGAGAAAGTGTGCCCCGTAATTGGTAGTTCAACAGCAGTTTCCCCTTGTGGAAGACGAAGTGGGCACTGCTTCACATCCCACAATAAAGCCACCTGCCATTGCCCCCCATTTACTTTCATCCACTGAGAAATAGCCGTGTGACCTGTGGGAAGGTGAGGTGGGAGCCGTGGAATGATAAAAGACTAACTGTTTTTAGCATTCCCCAACACAGAAACCCGTAGGTGCAGTTAAGTACAACCTTGTTTTGATGACCCCAGAATTCTCCAACACAGACCCCCGGAGGTGCAGTTAAATACAATCTTGTTTGTGAGATTCACAATAATAATGAACTGCTCTTGCGATGTTAACCTCACCACCCCAGATCACTCAAATACCAAGACACTGGAGGGTTGATATAGCCAAATTGATTAGAATAATAATGAACTGCTCTTGTGATGTTAACCTCAACACCCCAGATCACTCAAACACGCAGACATTACCGTGCAGATGTAGTCCCATAGACTGGCGACTGATGGCTATTCTGTTTACCACCTGTGAACTGAGTTCAGAGAATGAAGCATGCCACCCACTGTGAGATGCTGCTGTGAGTGATGGCCTGTGTGTGTGTGTGTGTGTGTGCGCGCACGCATGTTTGTGAGACAAAACTTGTGTGTGTTTGATCCTAAGCATATGTGTTCTTATGGGTGGCATAACTGGTCATTTCATTACATGCTGTGATACCAGGGTGTGTTGTATGCTTGGGCAACGTGTTAAAACCTCTCTGATGAGCCTAATGACCGATAGGCTGCCATTAAAGTGGCATGTCCAATTACCGCTACACTTACTCTCCCCTCCCTCTGACACCAGGGCCATCCATCAAAGTTAGTTATCAGCGACATAAAGCCTGGTCATGTGCGATGACCATCCCCCTACAACTGGCATATTAAGGATAAGGAAAAGGGGGAGACCTTTTTTTGTACAATTGAATGCATTCAACCAAAATGTGTCCTCCTGCATTTAACCCAACCCCTCAGATTTATAAAATCTTTAATATGTGTTCCAGGCTTATTCCATCCCAAGTTAAGTATCCGACTACAATTTTGGTCAGCTCGAAAAAGGGCCATGAATGTATGAATGGACTCTATCCCATTGCCCACCTGTGGCGATAAGTAATGCATACATTCTCCCCTCGGTTCTACTAAAAGTGATTTATTTAAATATTTTCTAGAATCATACTTTTATAACCTGTTGTTACAGGCCATGTTTTATTCATTATTGAGAGAGTTGCAACTTTGAACCGCAAGCATTATAACCCAGCAAGTCCCATCAGACATTCATTTCCATGGCCCATTAATATTGTCTGAGTGTAATTGATACACTCATTAAATTGAAACACAAGGCTTATGAACAGTACGCTCATTGTGTTCCAGGCACTTACCTCTCAGGCTGTACTAGTGAGTAAAAAGGGTTTCCCCTCCTCTCCTGACTGGTGCTGGAAGCCCACCAAACCAGGGTCAGGATGGGGGTCGGGAGGAAATAGTAAGCGTCTCATATCCTGCGCTGAGGGCAGAAACAGGTTATTGGGGGAAGTGGTGGCTGCTCCAGTGATCCCATTAGGCTTCGGTTAAACCTGTGTGTCAGTCACACCACACCTCTCAGGAACCAGAGCACATACGGGCCAAACTCAGTTTGGTTGGGGTGTCTGACAATATTCCGTGGCAATAAATGCACTGTAATCCATCCATTCCAAGCCTATTTTGGCCCACGCAGCAACTTCTCCCCCGCATGCGTTCAAAAGATATTGAATTCTCATTGAATTGGTTAATGAAACATATGATTTTTATTTAAAATAATTGGGAATGGCTGCATAAATATATCCAGACAGGTAGTTTTACACCAGACACTATTAAGCCATGTCAAAAAGCCATAGAGTTCACTTAAAAGAACAAGACAGCCCTCTGCTGGCAACGAACAATAACAATGTGAAATAGCTTTTCAGCTCCATGTTCTCGTTACCACCCTCCCGATAACAGTACTGCATTTTCCCTCAGACTACAATTATCCGAGTCAAATAGATTTCCGCCCTCCCTACCATCTCATTTCCAATCGCCTCCAAGGTTCCCAGAATTAACACTGCCTGTTGCTGTGGCTGGCCGAAAACAGTGTTGCCATGGAAACACAGACAACGTTATACTCTCCCTTGAGAGTCGGGCAGCTCTATAATCTATTCCCCTGGCCGTCTGAGGCAGTCTGCAGAGATCTGACTTGGTATTCACGTTAACCAGGGCTTCAGGGCACACCTCACTAACCCGAGAGGAGACGTACTACAATTGGTGAAAGAAAATCTGGATGAAAAGCTATTAGAAAGGACAGAGAATGTTACCACGACTCACAACCCAGAGCCATAACTCGATGGATATGTACCCCCAGAGGGCCGAAGTACGAGTCATTTGTAATATCATGGTGAATTGAAAATAAGCTCACACCGGTGATCTTGATGCTCCGCAGAAGATCAATTAAATCTGTGAAGCTGCTGTGTCAAGATCACCAGTGTGCTGAAGTTCCTTTTCAATTTAGCACCGTTTTTTTTTTTTACCAGCGCACCTGGTAATTCAATAGCCACAACAGGTGTGCGTTATACTTTCTCAATACGACTCACGACGAACATACGTACTTGTGAACTACAGGTTGGAAAATATACTCCATCAACACATGAAATATATTTGATTTTTTCCCTAATAACGTTGAGAAAACATCCAAACTGTAACGCTCTCCCGCGAGCTGATCTTATAATCATCAAAGTGAAGAGGGCGTGAAGTATTTTGTGACCATACATCAGGTGTAGCAAACCCTCCTTCCTGGAGAGCCGGTTTATACTCCAGCCGTCCTACATCAGCCAATCAAGATCCCGAAGGAGCAACTGGTGAGCTATAGTAGGGCAGGAACAAAACCCTGCAAGTTTTGGCAGTCCCTGCTCCACAGCTGAAATCTCGTCGTGTTTTGGACCGATACGGATACATCGTTAGATATATGAATCGAAGTCATCAGACAGAAGAACAAAATAAAGTCGGCATCAACACAACAGAGAATGAACGCAGAAAACCCACGCTCATCTTTTTTTGAGTGGACATCAATTCTCCCAATACCACCTTAATTTAGCCCCACCAACAGCAGGGTTTATTCACAACCCAATATGAAAGTGATTCGTACAGGAAGTTAGAAAACCTGCAGCCCCATCACTGTCAGCCAACTTGTTTCGAGACTTGTACTGTTCCCAAGAGTAGCCTGTGTGCGGCTAAAATAGTTCAGTTCATCAGTCCCCGGGGTTACCACCAGCTAACCCAAGTACACGCTTTCATTGTAATTCCTCAAACCGTTGCTCAGCATCAGAGCGAGCTTAGATGAGCACTTTGAAAAATGTCAGTTAAGAGCAGCCTCTAACCATTAGGTACGAGACCCATCCTACTGTTCATAAGAGCCTCAGTCGCAACTTTTGTGTTTTTTTTTACCTCCACGAACACTGTACATCTACTTTGACCATACAATCCCCATTATACAAGAATAAAATGTATCCCCCCCCCATAATTCATTGTGGTATGATTAAGGCATTAAGTGTACTCTGGTGTAGGGGTCTGTGACCCACTCCTGCTGTATCAGCGGCAGCCACAGTGGAAGTCTGCGTTGGGGTCCAGCAGGAGGTTCTTCCCGTGCAGGCAGTCCAGGTGGTACCAGGCGTCGCAGTCGTCACACTGGACCCACTGCACAGTGTCCTGCTGGGGCAGGCGGCAGCGAGGCGCGGCACACGGCTCCACCCCCTGTGACACTCCCTCCACCTCGTCTTCAGAGGACGACGAGGAGGAGCTCGAAGAGGACGACGAGGAGGAGGAAGACGAAGAGGAAGGAGGGGGAAGGGAGGGCCGCGGAGGAGGGTGCTTCCTTGGTCTGCCCCGCCGCTTGCTGGGAGGGAGGGAGAAGAGTGAGGTGTGAGTGTCACATTCGACTTTCAACGTATTCACTATACATCACAAAAAAATACATATTTGAGAATGTGAAGTGGAGAACGGAGCGTATTCGTTTCCAGAGAAGGAAAATGTGCAATGAGAAAGTCATATATGATAGAGCAAAGTCACTGTAGTTTGGATGCCGTCACACGAGGGCATTCTTACCCAGAGGTAATGTGAAATCTGGCAAACTGCCCTGCCCGTCCTCCATCCTCTTTGCAGATCCTCAAGGATGGAGAACCCAGGGTGTAAGTCTTTCCTCCCACCACCACAGGGGAGTAAACTGGGGCGCTGTGAGCCCGTTGCCTTCCCCGCCCAGAGGATGGCGGCAAAAAAATATTCTGCTGGCGAAACACAGAGACGTTCACATTTGGGCCAGTTCTTTGATTGTTTGGGTCAATCTCCCGCCTCTGACTGATGTTGAAGGACACATGGTTGAGTTTGCCGTTAGCGACGATGGTGTGACAGTTTGCGACCGGTTTGGGCACAGGCACGCGTTTCAGTTCAAACTGGCGTCGTACATCCTGGTCCGTTTTGGGTAAATGAGCGTGGAAACCCTCAGATTCGGACTTGTAGAGGCGCCTTCTCTTCGTCCCACTCGGTCCGTCTTTCACTTGTCGGTGGTTCCCAGGCTCATCCGAGCTGTCATCCTCCAGAAGGACAGTGTGGGCTGACTTGCGCCTGCTCTTGGATGAGGGCGGGAGTGACTTGGATGAGACCACAGAGGTAGTGGGTGGAAAGGGAGGAGGGGTGGAGGGCGGGACCAAGGATGTTGAAGGAAAGAAGGTGGAGCTTGCGTCTGTGATATTGCCGTCACACCTCCTCTTAAACGTCCAAGGAGTCCCAGTCATCTTGCTCAGGCTTCCGATGGAATTCAGAATGACGGTCGCCCTGTTGAGATCCAAGTTGGCCACCGCCTTGCGGTCCAGGCTCGTTCTGATTCGGTTCTTCAGGTCGGAGGAGAAGGTGCCGGCCTTTGGGATGGTGATGGCGTCGAAGTCCAACGGCCGCACGCTAACCTTCTGGAAGAGGAAGTAGAACTCTGGGCTCCCTCTCTCTGATTGGCCACCGAAGGTGAGCGTGTCACCATCTGAGAGCTCCCATTGGACACCTGGCTGCAGCCGGACCTCATTCACCCAGGTACCTGGCATGGGAAGGTGGAGAAGAAAGCTCAGATGAAAGGCTAGTTAGTAGAAGAGTTGAATGAGACCTAAGGAAACTAAACACAAGTGTGTGTAGTTCTAGAATATGTTACAAGAAAATTAACCAAATAAATATTAAATCCCTCCCAAAGATAGAATGACAGACATCATATCAGACTACATCACAGTTTCTCTCTGGTGGTGATTCTTCGAAGAACGGTGTACTGTAATCATGTGGGATGGTGTGGAACTCACTATGGCTGCTCCGATCCTTTATCTGCACCTTCCAGCCCCCCTCGGCTGCTCCCTCAGCTTCCCTCTCAGCATGCAGCTCGGCGTGGATCCGAGACACAGACGTCGAGTCCAGTGTGACGTCACACAGCTCTGCCTCACGGCCCAGCCGGAACACGGAGTGGGTCAGCGCAGGCCGGAACGTGTACAGGTCCCGGGCTGAATCCGTAGAGGACGAGCCGATTCTCAGCAGCTGGAAACACGGCTGGACGCCGGACAGCATGGCCACGACTAACCGATCCCCACCCCAGTCAGTAACAGCTACTTTCTTACATAGAGCTTTCCATCGCTTAAATAGCACTTAAGTCAGTGAATGTGTTAACAAACAAAAGCGGTCTGTAATGCTGGTAAAAGCTTGGCTCTTAGTATGTGGTGTTGAATGAATTTGAACAGATTAAACATTAAAACTCTCGTTTTAACAGTCAAACATATCGTATACAATCTATAACCTGCACGGTTATTTGCTGAGTAATGTCACCGAAATATCAGTTGTAAGGCTGTGTACATTTGACTAAGATAACTAATTCATAAATTGACACGTAAAAGGCTGGGAGCTAGAAGCTTGAGGTGGTTCACTCTGAAAAGACAGAAGAGGGAACGTTTGTAAGACAGCATGCCCATGACTCACTCAACCTGTCTACACCAGAGATAGTTAATTGATTATATTAGCAATATAAACAAGTTATGACCATTTCATATTTAACAAGTGACAATCTATGGATTGATGGCAATTTAGCATCCTATTGCCTAGTGATGGGGAGCAAAAAAGTAGATAGTTACTACTTTGGACACTTTGACTACAAGTATCGATTTGTACATCTACCTTTTGCTAGGTAGTGTTAGCTAGCGTTAGTCGGCTGTACCTGTGCCAAAACTCTGGTACAATATTTTTTTTTATCCTATTTTCAGAACTTATTTCCCCGACTGATCAAAGCCAATTTTCTCATGCTCTCTGCAGAAGACATATAGTGAGCAATATGTTTGGAACTTTGAATCACAATACATATGATATTGGTACCTAACTATTGTGTTGTGAGGTCCCTGGCAATTCCCAGCTCTATTGCCCTATCTGGCAGCCCTGGGACCCCCTTTTGTAGGCCCACAGATCCATTTCCAAAAACGAACACACACACACACACACACACACACACACACACACACACACACACACACACACACACTTCCAAAAATATATTTTAGGAACTCAAATCGGGATCTCAGCCTACCGTTGAGAGTTAGAAGATACCGATGCAATTCGAAATGTGGTTGTGCATCAGCAGTTTCTCTTATGATGCCAGTCAGAATTGCAGAAAGGCAACGGCCAGGCCCTGATCACTGTGGCTTCTCATGATGAGTTCAGATTGTGGCCCCCTTCAAAGTTGCCCATAACTGCACCTCAGAAAAGTTGTATACATTTTAAAAATGCATCAAAATAGACGTTTACATGTAGTTGAATTGTAGGTACGACCTTGCCGTTATGAGCGTTCACCAATATGATGCACATTGTTCTACGAAAAACGAACAAACTGCATGTAGCTAATAGCTAACGTTACTGTATGCCTGACAGTGCTGCTGATTTGCTAGTGTAGCACAAGGCTCGTGTGGTGAAATGGCACAGGGACAAAGCAGTGGACAACAACTGAATCACTTTTGTTAGGTAACTAGCTAAATTACAACGAATAGTTTTGCCAAGATTACTATGCAAATGTCAACAAACTAAACCATCGTTACACCGCATCATATTAAGATGTCATAATACACTACTTGGGAAAAAGCATTTCACAATCAAGGCGTAGACAGCCGGATAGTTCCTGTAATCCACATTGAAAGTCATACCTCCACAAAAGTGGCTCGAATCTGGCGCACTTGAGCTCTTATCCACTGTCTAAATATGTTGCTAACGCCGCCGATTGTTTCAAACTGTCTATATACTTTAGTCTTTTGATCATTTATGTCCAATTTAAACGTCGTTGTTTGCTGAACGGAGATTTTCGCGTTCTTTTCCCCCAGGAAGTCCTTTGAAATTTGGCGCGCCATCCAGGCTTCCTTGCGCTTGATTCACGCCATTTCCGCCCGCCTCTGCTCTGTCACTCACAGCTGTGGCATAGTTTTAAATGAAACTCAGCTGCACCTGCAGTAGCAACAGGTTGTAGCCCTACTACACCAGATGATGTGATATAACCAAAGGTTGTTGGTGTCCATTACTGAACTTAACAGGTTTGCCTATACCAAACAGTGCCATAGATTTTGCATCTAATCTGCAACTCCCTTTGTTCTTGATTCTGGAAAACAATTTCTTCTACATGAGACATGGCCACATGTAGAAGTAGGTGACAGGGTGACTAAAACAGATGCATGCAGTAAGCATATCTCACTCGATACAAAACATATATTTACTATCTTCCTGAGTTTTATATACTGTTTGTAGAACCACCTGCAACTGGATACAGACATTTTATAAAGTTTTCCTTTATAAACTGTTTTCCTTAATCGAGAACAAAGAAGAGTATCACCAAATGCAGGTTAGTAGAAAGATTGTTGGTGAAGTTTTGTACAGGCAAGCTTATAACATTCAGCAATGGACACCAACAATCTTTGGTTATATCACATCATCTTGTGTAACAATCTGTAGACACACCTCCAGTAGGCCCTGGGTCTACACATTACAGGAGGAAACTGGATTCACTTCCTGAATTTGACTTCATTATGGAAATGACTTGCCCAACCCTCCTACGCTAAGAATGTTCCCTAGTGAGTTTACCTCAGCTCAGTATTTTCATTATATTGGAATAATATTATTGCAGGCATGGCACTGACACAAGACACAATTATGGCATCCTTTTCCATCTGTTTCTTCAAAATCCTTTAATGGACATTGCTCATTCATTACAGAAGAAAAAAAATATTCCTAAAAATTCTGTGCATGATGCCAAAAGTATAACATTTTCGAAATGGTTAATTCTAGCACACAAGGGCATAGTTGTTCGTACGTGATAGCGAAGTATTATAAAAGTCAACGATAATATAGCTAGAGAGCCAACAGTATGAATTCTGGACTTAAACCTAACAGGCAAGTTTGGAAAGTAATTCATTTTAAATGAAACAAAACAATAAAATGCAATCATAATAACCAAGGTTAGCACGCATCATTTCATTTTCAGAAGCAGTTTTCCTGATTACATCTGACATCTTTTCCCACCAAGGTACCTGAAATAAACCTGCCAGGTATACCATTCAGCTGAATTCAGCTATGGACTTCGGCCTTGTGAACTCAACCCTGAAGTAGATCAAATGGACATAGATTGCTGAATACTAAATACTACTAATAATGAATTACTTTGTAATGAATGGTCATACTTTGTTGCCGAAATCCCACGCTTTCTACCTGTATATAGCATAAAGTCACTCTAGACTTACTCTCAACTCTGGTTGACCATTTGTTTTACATACCATGTTGGCTGACATCAATATTAAGGAAATAGAATCATTGTGAAAATTGCAGAGGTGATTTTGTAATGGCTTTTGCGGGTGACATGTACATTATTCCAGTCTGAGCCATAGTAATATTGACAATGAGAATACCTCTTTGACTGCATGAACAGACACCAAAAAGATAGTATTTACGTTGCAATTTAAATATGGCAGTATTCCTGCTGTCTCACAGGCAACCTACGGCTCAACATGCAGCAGTAGTTTTTGGGTACACTATAGCTGACAGCAGTTATCTGCATAAGAAGAAAAAAGTGTAATATCAGTTAAAGTAGTCGTGATACTAAGAGTTCTTATGAAATGTTCAAGCATGTCTAGCATTTTCTAAAAAACATTCTGAGGTGCCGATACTATCGTGTGATACTCTAGGTAGATGATGTGTGATGGAAAAGAGAGAAGAGAACGAGACAGAAAAATCGTCATTTTACTGCTATTATGTCTCCTCGATCACTCAGTCTAAGGCATCTCCTACATTACGTATATCATTATAACTACTGTGAACTTAGTGAAAGGATAAATTACCCAACTCAGGGATATAAAATATTGCATAACTTTGCAGTAAGAAACAGTATTGGCTATACACATGCAATATATCTCGGCTATATACAAGAGTGCTTGAAAGTGAGCTTTGGGTAAGATTTGTACGGTAAGATTTTTAGATATATATATCTTTGTTTTTCGGTGCTAAAGCGCAGATATTGCTCAAGATTCAATTAAAAATCAATCCCCCTTTAATTAGTTAAAATAGGAATGGGTCAAATGTACCTCATCAGACCATGGATCCAGTAGCTTGTTACCTGATATGAAAGGGATAGCTTTAAAGGTGGCTTTTACATTGTCTTTAGTCAAAGTTGTCATCAATTCTAAATAATTAGTGCAAATGAAACACCAATTGAACACACATCTATAAATACATTATATTCTACAAAACCAATATAAATAGCCGATAGAATAGCAACGATCAAGTAGCTACATCATATATGATGAATTTACACGTAAGATATTTATTTACGCTGTCCGACATTTTCATGTTGCATTAAAAACAATTTAACCTTAGTTTTCAACCAAAAAAAGGAACGTAGAATCATACTTTATATTTTGTCGGTAGTGTTATTTACAACAGCTGCAATTAAATTCATTTTGAACATTTTTGTTATACTTTCAACTGTTTCTCATGTTATATTTGTGCTTTGTCTTTCAGACACCAATCATGTCTGCCTTACTCAGTTGAGTTCCACTCACGGACATCCTAAATCGGTCACAACACGAGGTAGCGATATTGCTAGCAGACGCTGTCCCCCAACAACAACTATGCGGCGTCCCAACATTCCTGGGACTGTTACACCCCTTCATTCCCTTTGTTTTGACCTTTTTAACATGATCATGTGTACACACACCAATTATCGACACACAGAATACCCTCGTTAATAATATGCCGAACCTGAATGGACTAGAGTTGAAACCAATGGGAACCCTTAGTGGAATGGTTTGTCAGATGTTGTAATGGGTGTATTAATATAGTGTTACTGAAGCAAATGGGTGGTGGATGACTTTGCAATATATATTTGCAGCAAATGGACAGACGGACATCTCTCACTGATGTTATCTGAATGGTTGGCGAACGGTTCTGCGTTTTTCCTGTTCAGACTGAATACATTGAATAGATCCGGGATATTAGGCCTATTTTACAGTACAATTCTCATAGGACTTAATACAATAATCTTGACATTTCAACAGTTCAGCAACCACAGTGTTGGATTAAGAATCATGTTCTGTTTTGCATTGGGACTTTACCGCTTTCTTATAATCTAGTCGTGCATCCTCACCCATCTGAAATACAATGCGTTTGAAAAAATGTTGTACTGAATTGAGATTCTGGGTGGGATGATTGGTTCAAATAAATTAATCTGACAGTACCTAATGTGTTGAAAGGAAATGTGCAAACCTTCTCCCATAAAGACTTTGATGAATGCAGCGGCAAGTGCATTGAATCTTAATAACTTTGCTGGCTTTGATGGCGCGCCAATCTCAGTAAGCGACGTGTTTTCAGTATGTCAGGAAAGTTGGCTTAATCGCTAGCATTTATCAATTCAGCACTTAGTTCATTTTGGGCCGTGGAGTCAGGCAAAATAGGAATGAAAAAAGGGGGCTTCCCGAGTGGTGCAATTGGATACAAAAAGAAGGATGGGTGACATCATGCATTCATTGTCAATAGGTCTGCCTCATCATCTTATCACTCCTGAGTGTGTCTTTGCTTTATTAAAGGGCAACAATCTAAATGTTTAGGTCCCTTCCAACCAGAAGTCCCTGTTTCAAGGCTTTTTCTGCAGTGGCTGGGGTTGTAATGAGAAACATGCCCTTATGTAGATGGGTTCAAAATGGCGTGATGTTAAGTTGCTGTTGTATTAGTTCTGGGTCATTTGCGTTGCAAGCTAAGGGATGTTTAAAACATGTGTTTTACTGGATGATGTCATCAAAAGTGGCAGAGATTTGGACACCTTGTTACATGCCCAGGGACACTACAAGCTTTCTTGCATAGCATGGTGTTATTCAATCTACGAGGCTTGTATCAGTTATCAATAATTAGCTCTCCAACTCTGGTGTTCTATAGAGGCTATATGCTGAGAGTTGGTGCCAAAGCCTTCTGCCTTGCCTGTAATTTCTGTTATGTAATGAAATTGTAGCGGTATAGACCTATGTCAGAAACTATGGGCTTGTGGTTGTCAGAAGCATTATTTACCAAGATGTTTTTGAAAATAAAGTTGTCTTTATTGGTTTTGTTAGTCTAGTATTACAATTTTATTTGTAAAATTAAGTTGGTCTATTACCCTGGGCCTATGTCATACATTTTGCTGCTATGTCTATGGCCCCACATACAGTATCAGTGGTAGGGACATTCAATGCTAATAAGAAAGATGGATTAAATATGTTGTAGCTCTGTCAGAATTGTTATCATTTTTGTCATTATAGGAAATCTGGGATACATTTTTACAGGATTATTTAAAACATTTTTTACTTTGATATCAGTGTGCACTCATTCCTTTTGGACATTTTAATCTTGCGTTTTCCCTTAGTCCACCAAGTTATCTTAGATATTATCTCTGAGTCTGTGGTTCTTAATACTTAGTACTATCAGTAATTGGTACTATCAATTCCCTCTTGGGCCAGCTAAGGATACATTCTAGCTTTAAGTCTAATTTAAAAACATGTGTAACGGGGGTCAGTGTGCTGTTAACAGCTTAGCTTCCTCCACAGTCCAACTGCCACATACTGGGCTCGAACCAGTGATCCTCTATTTCACAACACACGTGACCGCCCTCCTTGACAACATTCCAACGGGTTGAGCCACCCAGAAGATGCCAATTGGATGGCTCCATCCGCGACATTTCAACCTAGCTATGGCGTGAGCTGATGGTACGGTATGTTTTTAACTCCGTTACACATGCATTTCCTGTATGCACAGAATTCATGTGTTCTAATGAGCTAAGTTCTTGTATTTTTCCTCTTTAGAAAGTCTAGTGCATTTAGACTGGCTATTGTTACACCAAGTATTTTTTGTAGCTTTAGGTTAAAAAAAAGAAGCAATGATCGGGATTTGGGTTGTGTCTGTGTGAGTGGGGGAGTAATTGAGGCTGAAGAGTAAAGATTGTTAGGGTGTCCGGTGGTTTGTGTCTGACTTTTAGGAATACAATGCAGGTGCTCTCAGGTGATGGTGTTCTCTGCGGTGGCACTGGGAATCAATGGGCTGCTTGCTTAGTCGCCAGGCTCAGCAACACTGTCGGCTGCCTTAAGTCCTCCAGCCAGCTCGGCGCCCCTGGATGTCATTTCTGGCGTGCTGTCACCCATCAGGTCTTCTTCAGGGGCGTCGGCCTCAGAGCGGGCCTGGGTCACGAGGCTGGGGCTCATGGCCGAGTCGGGGTTCCGGTTGGCGCTTTGATCTCCCTCTGGGATGACAGTGGCTGCCACGCTGTCAGAGTTGTTGAGGAGCAGCTTGTGGGAGGTGAAGGTCTGGGGCACGTCCGTCTCGTATTCGCTGTCTAACGGGAGGCCGGAGGAGTTGAACTCTACCCCCGAGTCGCTCATCTCCAGGAAGTTCTTGTCCGAGGAGAGAGTGTGGTAGCGGCCTGCTTTAGATACCTCCAGACCCTGTGGAAGGAAAGTCGTGTGGGGGGAGGGGTGTGTAAAGAAAGGGTCAGCAGAAAAAAAGAACATGAATGATTCATGATGTTTCTGCAAATGTCGTTTAGGTACTGCTTGGCATGGAGGTTATTTTCAGCCTTTTATGGGAACATTACCCCCGTATTTCTGTTTATGTCTGTCTTTATTTAAAACATTTGCAATTGTAATGGTGGAACCTGTTTTTCTGTTGCAACTCAACACGCGCACCGGTAGGCAACTTCCCACCGCATAATGTTTCCCTGAGCCCTGCTTACCTTAATAGTGACCTCCGTGCTTTCTGTGGCATTGCTGTTGTCCCACGTAGACGTCAAAGTGGACTCCTCAGCGAACCGCGTATAGGCCTCTTGAACAACCTACCAACAACAGCACAAGAGGGTCGTATTTTAGCAGGAAACCATGGCAAGTACATTACAGTAGCAATCACAGGTTCACTTCATCATGTATACTGCGCGTCATAAAAAACACATACGGGTAAACAGGAGTTGGCGGGAAAGAAATGTACATGTACTGCACATTAAGCTCTTATATCGATGTATAAGATCGTAAGGTGTGTGTATATATAGAGAGTGACAAGTTGAGCGACTGGAGTTGTTGGTGTGAAAATAACACCCTGGAGGTTTAGAGGAGCAGGCTTCGGGGAGCCATCGTTCTTGAGGGACAAGGGAATCGCATTCTAGTGTGTATGTCAGGAGAGAGCGAGAGATGAGGTAGATCAATCGATTTTTATGTCGGAAACGCTCCGGAAACTGCTGTGGGGAGCGCAAAGGCAATCAGACAGGCTGTCCAGGTTTTTGTCGACCTAGTCTCCAGAAATCCATAATGAAGTGGGACATGAAGCCTCGCTGCATATTGATAGTGTCGTCTAAGCCTCCAGAGCAAACACCTTACAGGGGAATTAGAACAGTTGAGGCCCCTCACATCATGTCACAATATATACATGTAAGTTATCTACGGTACACCACTTTCAACCACAAAAATTTATAGCATCAGGTGTACAGAAATTACACAGACACACACGTAGACACAGACAAATAGAAACAAAAAGAAATGGCACAGCTTTGACACAAACGTCTGTTGGGCTAGTAGCTGATTAAGCAATAGAGTTCCCCTAAATTTTTGGCAATCAAGAATACAATCTTACTTGGACGTACAGTGTCGCATACTTTGAATAATTACTACAGTACTTGAATTGGCCCGGCTTCCCGAACCCAGATTAAGGCTGTAACTGGACTAAAAAGCATCCTCAACAGAGATTCACCGTTGAGCATGTGTTTTAGACCAGGAGTAATCTGAGTCCAGAGAACCCACCCAGTGTGTACTCTTAAACTACATGATGTCATAATGCCTAATGCTCTTGCTCGATGTACAGTACAGTAGTTATTTGATGCACTAATTCATGTCTATGAACTCATCTCCACAGTATTCCGTTACTAGAGAACACTAATTGCTATAATGCCGTACTGTACAGCTGTGATAATCTTAGTCCGGGTGGCAACTTAATCCAGTGTATTATACAGCCTAAACCCACATTATGTCTGTATACACTGCACGTAGGCTACTGTAAGTGTGCCACTAACTAGGTGGACATATGTACCACTGCATGTACCACTGCATATAATCAAGAAAACAAGCGGTAGATCTAGTCCAGTATCACCAAGCCAATTGATATGTTAATCGCCACTGCCCCGATTTTAGACAGACGCACAGTAGATTCACACACACACAAATCAGCACATACTCACACATACACATAAATACATGTTTACCTTGTAACTCTGCCCCCCCCCCCGAACAACAACATATGCATGTGTGCTTGAGAATAGCTGAATCGTATTGGACGGCTGCATCTGTATGCTTATTTGCACTGAGGCTATGCCTGCAGTTATCATGAATTATCATGAATGAGTAACTGCAGTTATTTGTCAGCTTGGAGATTTGGCGAAAGGAGGGAGGGGTGAGGAATGGATGGCACAGACAAATAATCACTGACGGTGGTAGGAGGCCCACACAGCATAGTGACGCTATGACCATCCCCAGAGCGTTAGTACAAACACCAATACAGATTCATCCACTTAACACTACGGAATGAAGCCAGAACACAGTTCTCTCACCAAGCAGAGGCTCCGTCTGAGGCTCCTTTAAGAGGGAGAAACGTAACCAAAGGCATATCGTTAACTAGATTTTCCCCAAACTTGTAATTAGGCTGACATCTATTGGGTGGACCAAATACATAAGGATTGAGATAAAGATGATGGGGGGACAATGGCAACATTGTGGGCTGCAAATGTACAAAACACTTCAAGTTGCCACTGATGGATTCTGCGATATGGAGCGAGCGATGATATATGTGTGATCTCATTGTGTGACAACGGCAACATTGTGGGCTGCAGACAAAACACTTGAAATGGCCACTGTGATGGAATCTGCCGTGTGGAGAGAGTGATGACTAATGATATGTGGATGATCTCATTTTGTGTGATTCAAAGCGCCACACATCCAGGAATCCGACATTGGGCAGGCAGGTTTTGTTCCATGGTGAATTCCAGCGAATTAACAAACGTAAATTAGGACCTTAAGTGTAGTTAAAGCTATATATCTGAGACTAAAAGACGAACACAGGAATACACTCTAAGGAAAAGAGAGTGGGACAGACAAAGGTGCACACAAACACTCACAAATACAGTTAGATGTCCACTGACATCTTTCTTTGACCATATTTAAAAGTGATCATTTTACAGAATGACATGTTGTTTTCCTTACCCTTGTAAGCAGTCTATGGACAAGGTATGACAGCAACGCATGCTTTAGCTTTGTTCAACTTTTTAGCATTTGTGGCACAAATCCAATGCAAGTCAATGGGAACAACGTCAACATTGTCATGTCCAAATCATCTCTAAGTAACTACACGGAGTCGCAAAACCCATTTTAAGATACTTTAGGATGATTTGGACATATACTCATGTTGTTCGCATTGACTTGCATTGGAGTCGTGCCACTAATGCTAAACGTTTAGCAGTTGAAACAGCGGCCAGGTAAACTAAACCAAAGCATGGGTTGCCGTCATACCTTGTACATAGACTGCTTACAGGGTAAGGAATCCAATATGTCTCACTATCCCTCTAAGAGGGGTTACCATCACCGATATTTCTCTAACAATCACTTTGCATTCTGCGACCTGTGTCATAGCAATATAGCATTTTCATTTTGGAATCATATTGAGCCATTGTCGCAGTGTGCTATGTTCTACGAGGATATTAGGCTTACAATCAGAGTAACATGGTTCAAGAATACTCATGAATAACCAAAACGTGAAAACTGCGCTCTTGAAGAGACAATGGCCGATAATTGTTCATAAATGTAGGTGTTTCGACATGAGAATAGCACACAGGTTTGATAAATCAGATGCTGCCTAACTATAGTATAAGGGTTGCATCGTGGGGTCTTGAAGTGTTCACCCCTGTTGAGGAAGCGTTTTGGGTGAGTCACCTTGACGAATGCGTCTCCATCCCCCTTGCCCGCCTGCTGGGCGATGAGGGCAATTTGCCGCGCCTTCTCCGCCCGACGGCGCACACTGGTCAGGCAGGAGAACAGGCACACCAGCAAGAGGAGGACCAGGAAGCCCAGTAAGGAGAGGATTGCAACATACAGCGTGGGTAACTTATACGCTAAAAGAGAGAGGGAGGATGGAGGAAGGAAAGGGAAGACAAGGAGGAAAGGAACACCAAGAAAAGAGGAGAGATGGATGACGGAGGAAAGTTCCAACATGAAAACAACAGAGTGAAATAGACAGTCCGATCGATGACAATAACAAGAAAGAGAAAGGAAAGACCATTAAAAGGGGTGATACATGGATCCATATGCTAAAGCCCTAGTCTCCTCTCTGACAACCCACGGTTTACCTTCTACCTTCAGGTAGATGTTGGTCACAGGGAACCCCAACAGGTCTGTCACTCTGAAGAGCCCCATGTCACTGAACCGGACCCTCTCCAGAATGCACATGGAGCCTTCTACAGTCAGCCTGCCGTCCAGTGAAGGGTCCAACGGCACCACCAGCTCTCCTTGCTCCAGTATGACCCGGTCCTTCCGGTCCCAGTCTGGAGTGTACAGGAGGTTGACTTTGGTGTGGTCCACAAACAGGTTGATCTTCAAAGTACTGCCATATGATAGGTGGACGAAGTTCTGGTGCTCTTTGGAACAAAGGGTCGGGACAAAAAAAGGATCAACGTTGTCAAATAGTTGTGTTTGCTCTTACCTTGGCCTGTGTCTTTCAAGCTTTGTTTACCATATTTTGGCCACACCACTAACCACAATTTCAAAACCGCTGGATCAAGTATTATCTCCCTTCCATCTCTGACATTGACCACTCCCTCTCGGACTGTGGTCTTCCTCCTCTCACCTTTCACGTTCAGGCATGACCTCCTCCTGACCCTCCCGTCGCGGTCCAGTACGGTGAAGCTACCTTCGTCTGTCCCCTGCACCATGCTTAGAGTCACCCTTTTCTCGGACACACTCAGACGGCCCTTGTACTCTTCCGCGGGGATGGAAGTCTGGTTGAGCAGCACCACCGCCGGTGGCTCCGTGGTCTGATTGGCCTGGGCTTGACTGGGCCTGAACTCCAGGGTGATAGGGCCCAAGATGTCGCTGAGCGGGATGTGGTATGTCTCACCGTACTTAACCACCTGCTCCAGCGCGCAATCTGCCAGGGAGCACACAACAGCACAGTACTGTCACTCTGGGCTCAGGGGGAGTATTTTATTCCTATACAGTTGCACTTGCATCAGAACAGTGATCGTAATCGATTGCAGGCAAAAGAAATGCAAGGAGCTCTCATTTAGATCGATATCTGCGTCTAAGAAATACAATCTTAGACAGTGAATGTATTGGATAAACACCGATAAGTAGGAGGATACAAACAATTCGATTGCAACGTTAGAAGAAAAGTTTGAAGAATTAAAAGGACAGAAGATTATTTAACTGTACAGTGATTGGAAGAACAGTACCCCTGACGAGGAGGAGGATGTGTTTGACATCGGCAGGCGCCTCGGTGTTCTTGATCACGTACATGCCCTCGTCCTCCTCCCCCACATCCTCCAGGATGAGGTGCTTGAGGGAGTTGAGCTGGGCCCGGTGGCCCACCACCCGCCCGTCCCTCATGAGGACCACCTCGTCGGTTGGGTTGGAGGCGGGCTTGAAGAGAACCTCAGTGCTGTCTAGGGATGGGAGTGGGATGTGCACATCCTCGCCGAAAAAAGCAATCTTGTGTTCTTCTTTGGCTGAAGACAGAGAATGGAAAGGAGGGTGGAGATTGATAAGGGGACTCAAGATTATAAGGAATAATATGTCCGAATCAGGGAAACGTTAGTGATGGTATTCATATTCAATCTTCAGGTTTTGACAGTCATAGACAGAATAAACTGTAGATCATGCATGACTTTACCTTTCAGGGAAGCAGTCAGAACTGTAGAGTAAAAGAGAGGTTTATTTTAGTATTACTTTATGTTCTTTGTCAAAGATCCTTCAAGAAGTTAGAAATTCTTTGTTCTGCTGGAAGAGAAACCACAGAACTTGGCAAATATCTCAAAGCGTTTGCAATGTAAATGCCCTAGATTCTCACCGCCAAAAATAGAACTGCTGTCAACAACATCAAACCCTCCATAAATTAATGAGGGGGGAAAGGAACAGATAATAAATGACTCTAGCAATTTTGTACTCATGTGAATAAAATCTGATGTAATCATGTGACTGTGTCAAACTTTGCTTTATGCTCTTTCAACCTCTCGACCTAAATCCCTGGTGACTAATTCATTTACATTACATTTAACATTTACATTTAAGTCATTCTCCAATATACTTACCAGTGCAGAACATGGCTCCAAACACAGCAACACCAATTATTTTCATCTTGATTGAATCTCTGAAAACACCAAATAAAAAGTTTTTTTTTTTTTACAGCAGGATATTGCTTATCTAAATATGGATTTAATTATTATACATGCATGTAGAGCTATGAAGATTTACTAAACATAATAGGGTATAGTTTCAATCTGGACATGAAGAGCTCATATTCAATCATGTACTCCCAGTAAATTCTACTGTAACTGAAGAAAAAAAGCCCAAAAAAACAAGGTGTCTGCAGTGGTATTGACATCATTTCCCGAGGTTAACAGGAGTGGCTTGTAGTTCCCCAGGGCATTAGTCAGCTCTTTTGTGTGATGATGAGGCTGACCCCCATTAGACTAGAGTGGACATGAGCCCAGGCTCAGCCCACCATTCTGCTTACAGTGACAGGAGATGGGAAGGAGAAGGAGTTAAGTGGCTCCAAAGATCTAGCGTACAACCATGAAAGAACACAGAGTGCTGTTTAGCAAGCATTGCCTCTTTCAGCGGCATAAATTCAGAAATTACAGCACTAGCTCTTCCCTATTTGCATCTCATATTCAGGACGATCAAAGTGTAGCCAGAGTTTTGAAAGCAAATTATTTACAATGGGTTGTCTTTAGTATCTGAGAAGAAGGATGCTAATCTACGTTCGAGTGAAGCTTGCCTTGAGCCTGTCGCATGCAATAACAATGTACATCAATCAGAACTCTGAAAGGTCAGGAGTCTATTTAACAAATTCAGAGCTGAAATTGTTCACCCCAATTTCTCGCACATATATCATCAGTTTGACATCCGCGTGCTGCTCTTCCTCCACTACACACTCTCGCGCGAGCAGCATCCTCTTTCTTGTGCTATCTCTCTGTAAAACAGTGTGCAGTCTTATACACCGGTGGTGCGACAAGGGTGTGTCACGCTCCGCTGCATGGGCTGTCCCAACAAGATAATACACTGTGGTAATGATGATGACTATATTGCTCTGAGGAATCTGAAAGACATAGAGAAGACTCCTCCTCGCTCCAGTTAGGATTTCTGTCACGCGTGTGGATTTGTATTCTCTCTTCAATACAGTGAATATGTGATCATACCAAACACTTACTCAGCGACTATGCTACATTTGCCATCTGTCGTTCCCATGAATTACGAAGCGTAACGATTGGGTGTCCAGTCAGGGTGTCCACGCATTAACGCATTGGGCAGGACATCAGACGAATAATGAAGAATCACCAATTTCACATTGAACTACCTACCATTCGTTCATCAATTACATAAACGATTGAGGGGGGTGAGGGGTGGACGAACCCTCCTCATAGTGTTTGTTCTGTTGTTCATTGTAAGGATATAGGCTACAATATGTAGATGCAGAGAGGGCGTCCAACCTTCCCAAATAGCATAAGTAGCCTATGAAATGCTGCCTGGTGCCCAACAATAGTCATTGTCCCCGTTTCTATTTTCTATTATTAGCCTTTGTTTATGGGAAGTGCAATACTCTACATGTAAAATAATAATGCTTTTTTAAAATGTGTTCTAGGTGAAGATGAAGGTAATTAATTACTGTCATCCTACCCGATTCTGCTGCGTTATTACCGGTAACACGCCCTAAATCGCACATATTGGATATAGCTGTTAGACATGCATAAAAAAACAGCCAAAATATCAGCCAGCAAACGAAAAAACGTTCCAATTTAACCCATACATTTCCCGGTAAAAAAAGAAAGAAAAAACGCTAGAACTGAGCAGATACCAATGAATCATAATTCGATGCTGGTAAATACCTTTCAGACAGGCTTGGATCCGAAAACAGCAGATGGGACGGGCGGGGTATAGGAAGTAGGGTTTTCTGCTAAATGATTATGTTTTCTTCTTAATATCGTCCCCCTCTCCCTCATCCCCAACCCGTCAAATAAAGGGACTTCAATGGTGTTACGAATCGGGATTATCTGGAGAGCCTCGGTAGGTGTCGGTTTGTGGTCTATTAAAGATCGGTGGAGCTCGTGCAATTTCGTTAGAATCCGGACTCCGGAGGTTCGGCTTTGCATTATATCCCTTTATAAACAAGGTGGTTCGAGCCTTGAATGCTGATTGGCTGACAGCCATGGTATATCAGACCATATACTGTTAAAGGTCCCCAAAGCACACACATCCCTGGGTCGCTCCTCTTTTCAGTTCGCTGCAGCTAGCGACTGGAACGAGCTGCAACAAACATTCAAACTGGACAGTTTTATCTCAATCTCTTCATTCAAAGACTCAATCATGAACACTCTTACTGACAGTTATGGCTGCTTTGTGTGAAGTATTGTCTCTTCCTTCTTGCCCTTTGTGCTGTTGTCTGTGCCCAATGATGTTTGTACCATGTTTTGTGCTCCTACCATGTTGTGTTGCTACCATGTTGTTGTTATGGTGTGTTGCTACCATGCTGTGTTTTTTATTTATTTGATTTTTTATTTAACTTTTATTTAACCAGGTAGGCCAGTTGAGAACAAGTTGTCTTTTACAACTGTGACCTGGCCAAGATAAAGCAAAGCAGTGCGACAAAAACAACAACACAGAGTTACACATAAACAAACGTACAGTCAATGACACAATAGAAATATATATATATACAGTGTGTGCAAATGTAGAAGTTTAGGGAGGTAGGCAATAAATAGGCCATAGAGGCAAAATAATTACAATTTAGCATTAACACTGGAGTGATAGATGTGCAGATGATGATGTGCAAGTAGAGATACTGGGATGCAAAAGAGCAAAAAGTTAAATAACAATATGGGGATGAGGTAGTTGAGTGTGCTATTTACATATTGGCTGTGTACAGGTACAGTGATCGGTAAGCTGCTCTGACAGCTGATGCTTAAAGTTAGAGAGGGAGATATAAGTCTCCAGCTTCAGTGATTTTTGCAATTCACTCCAGTCATTGGCAGCAGAGAACAGGAAGGAAAGGGGGCCAAAGGAGGTGTTGGCTTTGGGGATGACCAGTGAAATACACCTGCTGGAGTGCGTGCTACGGGTGGGTGTTGCTATGGTGACTAGTGAGCTGAGATAAGGCAGGGCTTTACCTAGCAAAGACTTATAGATTTTTTTTATTTTTTTTTTATGACCTGGATCCAGTGGGTTTGGCGACAAATATGTAGCGAGGGCCAGCCAACGAGAGCATACATGTTGCAGTGGTGGGTAGTATATGGGGCTTTGGTGACAAAACGGATGGCACTGTGATAGACTACATCCAAGTTGCTGAGTAGAGTGCTGGAGGATATTTTGTAAATGACATCGCCAAAGTCATGGATTGGTAGGATAGTCAGTTTTACGAGGGTCTGTTTGGCAACATGAGTGAAGGATGCTTTGTTTGCGAAATAGGAAGCCAATTCTAGATTTAATTTTGGATTGGAGATGCTTAATGTGAGTCTGGAAGGAGAGTTTGCAGTCTAACCAGACACCGTGGTATTTGTAGTTGTCCACAGAGTCAGAACTGTCCATAGTGATGCTAGGCGGGTGCGGGAGGCAATCGGTTGAAGAGCATGCATTTAGTTTTACTAGCATTTAAAAGCAGTAGGAGGCCACTGAAGGAGTGTTGTATGGCATTGAAGCTCGTTTGGAGGTTTGTTAACACAGTGTCCAAAGAACGGCCAGATGTATACAGAATGGTGTCGTCTGCATAGAGATGGATCAGAGAATCACCAGCAGGAGCAACATCACTGAGATATATAGAAAAAAGAGTCAGCCAGAGATTTGAACCCTGTGGCACCCCCATAGAGACTGCCAGATGTCCGAACAACAGGCCCCCCCCGATTTGGCACACTGAACTCTATCAGAGAAGTAGTTGGTGAACCTGGCGAGGCAGTCATTTGAGAAACCAAGGCTATTGAGTCTGCTGATAAGAACACGGTGATTGACAGAGTTGAAAGCCTTGGCCAGGTCGATGAAGACGGCTGCACAGTACTGTCTTTTATCGATGCCGGTTATGATATCGTTTAGGACCTTGAGCGTGGCTGAGGTGCACCCATGACCAGCTCGGAAACCAGATTGGATAGTGGAGAAGGTATGGTGGGATTCAAAATGGTCGGTGATCTGTTTGTTAACTTGGCTTTCAAAGATTTTAGAAAGGCAGGGCAGGATGGATATAGGTCTATAAAAGTTTGGGTCTAGATTGTCTCCCCCTGTCACGCCCTGGTCGAAGTAATGTATGTTTGTCTTCATTTATTTGGTCAGGCCAGGGTGTGACATGGGTTATTGTGGTGCGTTTTTGTCATGGGGGTTTTGTGGGGTGTCTAGCATAGTCTATGGCTGCCTGAGGCTGTTCTCAATCAGTGTCAGGTGATTATCGTTGTCTCTGATTGGGAACCATATTTAGGCAGCCATATTCTTTGAGTATGTCGTGGGTGATTGTTCCTATCTCTGTGTTAGTGTTCACCAGATAGGCTGTATAGGTTTTCACATTCCGTTTGTTGTTTTTGTATTGTTCATGTTTTTTCTTTATTAAAGATGTATCGAACTAACCACGCTGCATTTTGGTCCGACTCTCCTTCAACGGAAGAAAGCCGTTACACCCCCTTTGAAGAGGGGGATGACCATGGCAGCTTTCCAATCTTTGGGGATCTCAGACGATACGAAAGAGAGGTTGAACAGGCTAGTAAACAGGAGTTGCAAAAATTTTGGCAGATCATTTTAGAAAGAGAGGGTCCAGATTGTCTAGCCCAGCTGATTTGTAGGGATCCAGGTTTTGCAGCTCTTTCAGAACATCAGCTGTCTGGATTTGGGTGAAGGAGAAGCGGGGGGGGGGCTTGTGCAAGTTGCAGTGTTAGGGTGCAGAGCTGTTGGCCGGGGTAGGGGTAGCCAGGTGGAAAGCATGGCCAGCCGTAGAAAAATGCTTGTTGAAATTATCGATTATTGTAGATTTATCGGTGGTGACAGTGTTTCCTAGCCTCATTGCAGTGGGCTATTCGATGCTAATGCATAACTCCACAGGATGTTTTTGTGCTGGTCAAGGGCGGTCAACTCTGGGGTGAATCAAGGGCTATATCTGTTCTTAGTTCTGCATTTTTTGAATGGGGCATGCTTATTTAAGATGGTGAGGAAATCACTTTTAAAGAGCAACCAGGCACCCTCTACTGACGGGATGAGGTCATTTTCCTTCCAGGATACCCGGGCCAGGTCGATTAGAAAGGTCTGCTCACTGAAGTGTTTTAGGGAGCGTTTGACAGTGACCCATTACGGACGCAGGCAATGAGGCAGTGATCACTGAGATCCTGATTGAAGACAGCAGAGGTATATTTAGAGGTCAAGTTGGTCAGGATGATATCTAAGAGGTTGCCCATGGTTACAGATTTAGGGTTATACCTGGTAGGTTCCTTGATCATTTGTGTGAGATTGAGGGCACGTAGCTTAGATTGTAGGATGGCTGGGGTGTTACGCATATCCCAGTTTAGGTCACCTAACAGTACGAACTCTGAAGATAGATGGGGGGCAATCAATTCACATATGGTGTCCAGGGCAGAGCTGGGGACTGAGGGGGGTCTATAACAAGCGGCAACAGTGAGAGATTTGTTTCTGGAAAGGTGGATCTTTAATAGTAGAAGCTCGAATTGTTTGGGCACAGACCTGGATAGTATGACAGAACTCTGCAGGCTATCTCTGCAGTAGATTGCAACTCTGCTCCCTTTGGCAGTTCTATCTTGGTGGAAAATGTAGTTGGGATGGAAATTTCAGGATTTTTGGTGGCCTTCCTAAGCCAGGATTCAGACATGGCTAGGACATCAGAGTTGGCGGAGTGTGCTAAAGCAGTGAATATAACAAACTTAGGTAGGAGGCTTCTGATGTTAACATGCATGAAACCAAGACTTTTAAGTTTTCAGAAGTCAACAAATGAGAGTGCCTGGGGAATGAGAGTGCCTGGGGAATAGGAATAGGAATAAGAACTGGTCGTCTAGTGCGTTCGGAACAGAGAGTAAAAGGAGCAGATTTCTGGGCGAAGAAGAATAGATTCAAGGCATAATGTACAGACAAGGGTATGGTAGGATGTGAGTACAGTGGAGGTAAACCTAGGCATTGAGTGACGATGAGAGGTTTTGTCTCTAGAGGCACCAGTTTAGCCAGGTGAGGTCACCGCATGTGTGGGGGGTGGGACAAAAGGGCTATCTAAGGCATATTGGGCAGGGCTGGGGGCTCTACAGTGAAATAGGACAATAATAACTAACCAAAACAGCAATAGACAAGGCATATTGACATTAGGGAGAGGCATGTGTAGGCGAGTGATCATAGGGTCCAATGAGTAGCAATAGGTGAGTCAGCGAGCCGTTCAGTAGTCGCTACTATGCTAGTCGAGCTGGAGACACTGCGATTCAGACAGCTAACAGACATGGGGCTAGCAGATGGGCCTTCGGCAAATGGACGAGCCTGTTGAAACCACCTTGGACGATTACGTCGGCAGACCAGTAGTGATGGATTGGCGGGGCTCCGTGTCAGCAGTAAAAGGTCCAGGCCAATTGGCAAAAGAGATATTGTAGCCTAAGAATTACCTGGTGGACCTCTTTGGCTACCCGGGAGATGGGCCTAGCTCGAGGGTAGCTCAAGGCTAACTAGTGCTTGCTTCGGGACTGAGACGTTAGCCAGGAGTAGCCACTTGGATTGCAGCTAGCTAGCTGCAATGATCCGGTGTAAAGGTTCAGAGCTTGCAGTAGGAATCCGGAGATGTGGTCGAGAAAAAGCAGTCCGATATGCTCTGGGTTGATATCGCGCTGTGCAGGTATTGACCGAGCTGAGGCTGGCTGGTGTCCAAGTTAACGGTGAAGACCGCTAGCAGTGGCTAACTGACTACTAGCTGGTAGCTAGTTAGCTGTGTCATGACGTTGCCCTCTTTGGGGATAGCAAGCCCCATCTCCCTCTCCCTGCCTCCCCCTTTCCTCCTTCAACTAGGCTGCTGTGGTCAGAGAGAGGTCGTAAATTCCTGAGAAGACCCTGCCACATGGCCACATAGTATAAGAGGCAGAGTCAATGTTCATAGAGCACAAAGACATTTCTTCCACCTCACAGAACTTGAGGTACGAACAAATTTCATGTTCCGGAGAAAGTATAAAAGAACGATGAAGAATCCATCTACAAACTGAGCCATTTATTACAACTTGGGGAAGCTCATGGGAGACGGTGTGGCCACATTACCATAATGCTGTTTATATAATAGCCTCAGATATGAGGTTTACATCTAATTTATATATAATATGAATAAGTGAATATGATACTGTTTACACAATTTTACAATGTGATTTTGGACTGTTCAATGAAGGAAAACTCAAAAAGGGAATTGGAGTTAACTAAATCAGAGGACCGCCCCTGAGCCCAGTTAGGGTCAGACGTCTTGGGACAGCCCTTTTCTGCCATGCCGAATAAAACTCAACTTTGAGAAATTATTATCAGATCATGTTTTTCTCCATTAGGAGGGGACAAAGATTGTAGACCATTGCTGAATCTTTTAACCATACCACGTGGTTAAACTCTTAGACGATCGATACCGACAGAAGTCTTTGATATTAATTATTAGTCTGCAGCTTGGAATTCGGTATCATTGAACGCCAAGAACGACAACCGCCGAAACATCCATTCTATAACGAAACGAATGAATGTCAGTCTGAACTGCCCACTATAACCACGACAGAGAGAGAGAGTGAGAGACACGGACAATTCTACAAAAGACACAAACTTTTCACCAGCGATCAAGACGACACACTGAGCGTAAATATATTCATTGATTGCAATTGTTCCCGAATGAGTGAGCGTTCATGTGTAAAGGATTAGCATTCCAATTGTTATAATTGTCACTCTGTAGTGACTTCTCATCTGACCCCCAGTCCCCTTTTGTCTAACAAGCCGCCATGCCGGTTTAGCCCACAGGGGCACATTCTCCTATCATTTCATGTAACCATATTTACTGTTTGTTTATGCATTTCTGTGAATTACTTAGTTAGTAATAAATAAATGATTTAAGACAATTGATGTATGGATGACTCATAGTGAAGACCGGGTACAATTTACGACATTTGGAATGAGACCAACGTGAGGTAAAGTAAATAATTCATTAATTCAAAGACTAATTGATCAGATAAAATATCAAAAGGTTAATTTAGGAAATGATAGCTTTATAATCTGAATATTTTTCCTTTGTGCCCTGATTTCCTAGTTAATTAGTTACATGATTAGTCAGTTGATCGCGTAATACTAATTACAGAGAATCTTTGATAAAAACTATAAGGCTTCAATTTAATGATAGTAAAGACACGACAGCTGTCTAGATGCTGATGGGGGATCCGATTAAAAAGTATAAAAATAGCAGACCCGTACCACATTGGGTGAGGCGGGTTGCAGGAGACTATATTCAGTCCGTAGATGGAAAGTGAGATTAAAAAATATACGAAAAAAACGAGGAAAACGATATGTACACGGGACGGGACAAGACAAAACACACGTCCGACTGCTACGCCATCTTGAAGGATGTTAAGTGTTGTCATGTGTTGCTGCCTTGCTATGTTTTTGTCTTATGTAGTGTTGTGTTGTCTCTCTTGCCGCAGGAGGCCTTTTTCCTTTTTGTAGGCCGTCATTGTAAATAAGAATTTGTTCTTAATTGACTTGCCTAGTTAAATAAAGGTTAAATAAATAAAATTACAAATATACCAGGGGTGTGACAAAACATGTATTTTAACTGCTCTAATTACATTGGTAACCAGATTATAATAGCAATAAGGCAACTCGGGGATGTCTTGTTTTGCACACTTTGTACAAAATAATAAAATCTAGTACTACAGGATATTTCTTAACGTAGCTCTTTATTAGCTAGTTATAACTGACATGTTCGCGTATCGCCAACCAGGATCAAACTGACCATGACCTAACCATTTGGGTGGTCTTAACCAATCATAGCACAGTATGATATGGCGGTAAAATGCATCCAATTACAATTCAGTATGTTTACACAAATGAATATTACATCCCCCTTCTTTAAAAACAAAAGAAACATGTTTACATATTCTAAGGTTTTCTTTTGAATACATGCTCTGTAGTTTGAACTCACGGTAAGGAACCATTTATATTGCCTACTACACCAACTGAATCAACATAGACTCTGAAACAATAATCCAACATACTGTTACTTTTCAAACAAGGGATTCTCAGCAACTCAGCTTTCACTGTAGAAATAACATCTTAACATTTCAAACAAATACAATACCAAAGCATTTCAAGTGAACTTTCAATAACAAGTTTACAGTCTGGAACTCTTTTTGGGCAGCGATCCGCCTACACCCTTTGACATTTCACAGGTCTAAGACAGCTCTGGGCTTGACCTCTCTTCCTGACCTTGTGCGATATGATGCTGAGCATGCTTCTGTGTCAGTCAACAGTTCTTGTGGTGTTGCAGGTAAGTATGGTGTATGCTGTGCTGTGTGTGTGTTTAGTCCATCACGTTCTCTTTCAGGGGAACAGTTCATCTCATCAGTGTGTTGTTCTTTTGTGTTCAGTAGGTGACGACGATTGTGGCGGTACACTGCTCCTTCTGCGGTGCGGACGTGATATGAACATTCAGTGTCAGCTGGCTGGATGACGACTGCTGGCTTCCAGAGGCCATGCTCCTGGATTCTAACTGACTCTCCGTCGATCAGTGGTGGCAGTGGTCTAGCTGACCTGTCGGAGTATCATTTTTGTTGTTGTTGTCTCTGTGCATGTTTTTCATGCATTTCCTTGTAGCTGACGACCTCAGGTTGCAGCTGCTGGTTGGTGCTGGGAAGAATTGAGCGAAGTCTGCGCTCATCAACAGCTGGGCTGGTGATTTCAAGTTGTCAACTGGAGTGTGGCGGTATTCAAGGAGACTGATGTAGGGGTCTCTCTTTTCTGCTTTTGCTTTGTCCATGAATGATTTAGCAATCTGCAGAGATTTTTCGTGATCAAGTCTTTCACATTCTGGAAAGCAATGTTGTGTGGCTTGTCCCAGAGAAACTCACTGGACTGCTTTAGCAGTTGACTCAGGGGTGCATTAGCATTGGAGAGGCTGGGTACGAACTTGGCTAAGTAGTTGACCATGCCAAGCACTGTTTCCAGCTCTGCACGGTTCTTTGGTGGCTCCATTTCTTCTATTGCTGAGATCTTCTGTGGATCTGGCTTGATTCCAGTCACTGTGAGAAGATGTCCGAAGTAGCTGATCTCTGTAGCGCCGACTGTGCTCTTCTCGGGGTTGAGCCGGACTCCTCTCTCGCGGGACCTTTGTAGCATTGCGAGGAGGTTTTGGTCGTGCTCCTCTTTGGTTCGACCATAGACAAGGATGTCGTCCACAACTCCGTCGAGGCCTTCGTACACTTTGTCGATCTTTCGCTGAAACTCGTCTTGGGCTGAGATAATCCCAAAAGGCAGGCGACGGAACCTGTAGTGTCCAAACGGTGTGCTGAATGTTGTGAGCTTAGATGACTCTTCTGTGAGCTTGATAGCCCAGTAGCCTGATCTAGCGTCCATGACACTGAAGTAGTGTGCTCCCTCTAGCTTGTGTGTGATGCCGTCTAGCGTCGGTAAAGGGTAATAGGGGCGTTTGATAGCCTTGTTCAAGTCTATTGGGTCGAGGCATACTCGGAGCTTGCCTGTGCGTGGTTTCTCCACCAACACTAACGCGTTCACCCAGTCAGTCGGTTCTGTAACCTTGGTGACTAATGTCAGATTGCTCCATGCTCTCCAACTCTTTCTTCAGACTGGCACGGAGAGCAAGGGGAATCTTTCTCGGTGGGTAGACCGCAGGGGTTGCGTCTGGGTCAAGGTGAATGGTACATTCTCCTGGGAATAATCCTATTCCTGTAAAAACATCAGCAAACCCCTCCAGTACATTGTCTGTCTCTACTGGTGCTGTCACTGATAAAACTAGCTTGATGAGGTCCATGTCCAAACATGCTTTAAGACCTAGCACTGCAGGTGCTCTAGTGTCAACAACATAAAAGTCCAACTTCATGTCACTTTCCTTGTATTTGCATTTGAAAGTGCATGTGGCTTTTACTGGGAGCTGTTCACCACCATAACTAGTCAGTCTGGGGGCTGTAGCTCGCACTCAGATGTCAAGCTGTGCTACTTATTCAGAGGAATAATGTTTACTTGTGCACCAGTGTCTAGTTTGAACTTTAGCTCTGTGCCTTGTGTTCCTATCTCAATGTCAGCAAAGGCTTGCTCTGTCTCTGATATTTGACTTTTCTGTGTCACTGAATCAATAAACAGTTCATCAGCGTTTGACTTTTTGATTGACATTTCATCTTCACTCACTGTGTGTACTGTTTTTCCACGGTAAGCTCTGCACACTTTTGCAAAGTGGTTCCATTTTCCACATTTATTACAATGTTTACCTTTAGCTGGGCAATTTCCTTGTTCGCCATGCACTTTGAACAAAATAATAATCCCACTTCTGACACCATCTTGTTTTGCACACTTTGTACAAAATAATAAAATGCAGTACTACAGGATATTTATTAACGTAGCTCTTTATTAGCTAGCTATAACTGACATGTTCACATATCGCCAACCAGGATCAAACTGACCATGACCTAACCATTTGGGTGGTCTCAGTATGATATGGCGGTAAAATGCATCCAATTACAATTCAGTATGTTTACACATATGATTATTACATGGGGGGTTGTGGTAATTGGCCAATATTCCATGGCTGTATCCAGGCCCTCAGGGTTGCTTGTCGCTTAAGAACAGTCCTTATTATCCGTGGTAATATTTACCACACCCACTCTGGACTTTTTGCTTAAATAATGCACAGTAGGCCTATCTTTACACGGTAGAATTCAATGGCTATAGTTCTTACATGTTCTATGTTTGAGCTGCTTTTGAAAGCAAAAGTTGAATTGAAAACATTATTGGCTTTGTTGAATTCGATTTTCATAAATAGCAAGCTAGGACTGATGGTTTGGTTAGCTAAACTAGCAAGTCTATTTGTTTGGTTACCAAGGGAACTACTACTGTTTCTATCTAGTAAACTTGCTAGCTACTTCAGTGAATGTTGAACACATTTCTACCTGCAAAATAACAGATTTCTAGATTACATTTGTTTAAAAAATCGCCATAGTATGTGTTCCACACATTATTTCCCAGAGAACGCATAGCCCGTCGTTGGTTGTCCCTTGCTTATTATGACTTCACTTCTTGTTTGCCTTGATGTTTGATTAAAAAAATAACAAATATAACTGTTTTATACCAACAAATGTTTAAAAAGATATAGTTTTACAGCTTTAGATATCATTTAGGCTACAATATCACAGTTATGGGCAGGTTAGTTACAGTGGTGGCTGATGATTTAAACAAATTCAAAATGGCCCTACATTCATGACCTAATTCGTTTGTAATTTATCTGTTTTGACTATTTTTTTCCCTCCCCTTCTCTGAGTTTGTACTAACATAAGAAGAGCCAAGGTATTCTCCAATTCCAAACCTATTTTTTACGAAGCATGATCTGACAGATACAATTTGATTCGTCTGCCACTGCTTGTGCCCTTTTGGAATTAATCACAGACTCAGGCAGAGGAATCTACATATGCTAATCTAGTGTATTAGACAAAGGCAAAACAAGATAGCAATATTTTGGAAGATCATTTGGGTTTATCTGCTGTTCAAGTGCTTATTCATATTCTTTTATAATCTCGTTTTACAAATAGCCTAAACACCCAAAGGATGTTTTGCCTTTTCCAAACAGTTTATTGATATAATATTTGTTTCTATTTAACTGATTTTCTAAATGTTCAATGCGAGGGTGTTACAGCAAATGTTTGCAATGGTTTCATTGTGAATGTATTATTGCTTCATTATACCACAATATTATTTTCCAATAAAAACACCAGAGAGGTTTTCTAAAAAGGACTTTTTATTTCTCCCCAGGGGCACCTTGCTTTTCACTTTCTCAGAGATCATTTTGTAAATAATCAGAATAGAAAAAAACAAAGAAAACACATACAAGAGAGTTGCAGTTTCATCCCTTCATAGTGCAGTACAGATGTCAACAATACCTGACACTATAGCCGGGTTTGGACATGTAGATAACCTGGCTTAGACCTAAAATAACAATGACAATCTATGTGAATAGTGGTTAAAAATGTTCTGTACACACACATTTGCAAAATGGAATACAATTCCTGGACCTCTCCCCATTAGGTTCCAGTTCCACTATCACTGAGATTGATAATACTGGTAGAACCCAACACATGTTCACTGGTCATTGCCAAGATATTGTTGTCTGTTATAAAGCTCCATTGGCACTATCAAACTAAATCCATCGATTCATTTTCATCCCATCTTTGTCTATGTCATCCTGTATTCACAGACGTTGGTTGGCGTCCGGGGAAGGGCGGCTCCAGGTGGCACAGACACCTTCATTAAAGTCAGGCCAGAATCGAGCCACCGTTCAGAAGTTAATTAGTTTGATCCCAGATCTGTTTGCCAATGACGTGGCAATGACCATTGAAGTTGGTGGCAAGACAGCACAAACAGATCTGGGACCAGGCTATAAGTTAATAACCATAGTCTCAAAATCAGAACTGTGGGGTGAGAGGTCCTGTAGTGCTTATGTGGTCACATTCACATTTATTTGTGACATGATTAAATGCAAAATCATGGCAACAACAAAAATAACACTGAAAATAACAGGAACAATTGTCATAGGCACAGGCTTCTTCTTTAACTTTCTTTCAACAATTTTGTTTCTTAACGTACTTATTTATTAAATGGTGTCACAGTAAATGGAATGCAGACTGCGTCCGGTTTATTTGTTCATAATGCTGCTTGTCACTCCTCTCCTCTCTTACTGACATTCATTCTCCCTTGTCCAGTCACATTCTTCAGTCATTCTGTTCTCGTTGAGCCATTTCAACCATTTTCAGATTTGATCCTCCATTTCTGGGTGTGCAATTGGGCCCCTCCTCTTCTCAGCTACGTTCTATAGTATTTCTCCAGTTTTCTTTTGGCACTTTTCTTGTTTTCCTCTTTTTGTGGTATTTTGTTATTTTCCGGCTTTCCGTAGGACTTTTCTTCATTCTTCCACCTCGCTCATGTTGCTTCACTCCGTCTTTAAGCGTCCTCCTCAGCCTCCTCCTCAAACTCACCTTCCTCCTCTGCGGTGGCGTCCTGGTACTGCTGGTACTCAGACACCAGGTCGTTCATGTTGCTCTCTGCCTCAGTGAACTCCATCTCGTCCATGCCCTCTCCAGTGTACCAATGGAGGAAGGCCTTGCGGCGGAACATGGCGGTGAACTGCTCAGAGATACGCTTGAACAGCTCCTGGATGGCCGTGCTGTTGCCGATGAAGGTGACGGCCATTTTGAGGCCTCTTGGAGGAATGTCGCAGACGGCAGTCTTGACGTTGTTGGGGATCCATTCAACAAAGTAGCTGCTGTTCTTGTTCTGGACGTTGAGCATCTGCTCGTCCACCTCCTTCATGGACATGCGGCCACGGAAGACAGCGGCGACAGTGAGGTAGCGACCGTGACGCGGGTCACATGCGGCCATCATGTTCTTGGCGTCGAACACTTGCTGGGTGAGTTCCGGCACGGTGAGGGCACGGTACTGCTGGCTCCCCCTGCTGGTGAGGGGGGCGAAGCCGGGGATGAAGAAGTGGAGACGGGGGAAAGGCACCATGTTCACAGCCAATTTACGGAGGTCGGCGTTGAGCTGGCCGGGGAAACGCAGGCAGGTGGTCACTCCGCTCATGGTGGCCGACACCAGGTGGTTGAGGTCTCCGTAAGTCGGCGTGGTGAGTTTGAGGGTCCGGAAGCAGATGTCGTAGAGAGCCTCGTTGTCAATGCAGAAGGTCTCGTCCGTGTTCTCTACAAGTTGGTGAACCGAGAGGGTGGCATTGTAGGGCTCCACCACCGTGTCTGACACTTTAGGGGAGGGCACCACGCTGAAGGTGTTCATGATGCGGTCGGGGTACTCTTCACGGATCTTGCTGATGAGCAGGGTGCCCATGCCCGAGCCAGTGCCCCCACCCAGGGAGTGGGTGAGCTGGAATCCCTGGAGGCAGTCGCAGCTCTCAGCTTCTTTCCTCACCACATCCAGGACTGAGTCCACCAGCTCTGCTCCCTCAGTGTAGTGGCCCTTTGCCCAGTTGTTTCCTGCACCGCTTTGACCTAGAAACATAGGAGGAAAGGGGGGTCATTTGAAGGAGAAAAGGGGAAGTGAGGAGAACACCTCAAACCCTATTTTACTTCAAAAATGACAGGACGGTTACATAATATGTATTTATTTTAATCACACAGTTTAATTTCCCTATGTGCTAACTAAAAGTGATATGTCCCATACATTTCCAAGCAGTGCTAAACTCATACCCCTCTAATTCCTTACCAAACACAAAGTTGTCTGGTCTGAAGATCTGTCCGAAGGGTCCGGATCTGACAGAATCCATGGTGCCGGGCTCCAGGTCCACTAGGACCGCTCTGGGTACATACTTGCCACCTACAAGAGAGACAAAGATAGACACACACACCAGCTCAATACTGCAGGGAACAATGGGCTATATGATGTCAAGGGGAGAGGAGTTCCTGTCTGTCCTCCAGGGGGAGGACAAAATATATCACGTCCTTACACCTCCATTAGTCCACGAATTGAGTGATCCTATTCAGTATCCCTTGCCACGTTGATATTTTCACCCATTACATTACATTATGGATATCATTTAAATTAATCTCAATTTCAATAGAATAAATGCATATATGTATGTTTGCATATACAGTACCAGTCAAAAGGTTTGACACATCTACTCATTCAAGGGTTTTTTCTTTATTTGTACTATTTACTACATTGTAGAATAATAGTGAAGACATCAAAACTATGAAATAATAAGGATCAAGACTGTTGGAAAAGCATTCCAGGTGAAACTGGTTGAGAGAATGCCAAGAGTGTGCAAAGCTGTCATCAAGGCAAAGGGTGGCTACTTTGACGAATCTCAAATATAAAACATATTTAGATTTGTTTCACACTTTTTTAGTTACTACATGATTCCATATGTGTCATTTCATACTTTTGATGTCTTCACTATTATTCCACAATTTCGAAAACAGTAAAAATAAAGAATAACCCTTGAATGAGTAGGTATCTCCAAACTTTTGACTGGTACTGTATGTACATGTCTGTGTAAGCACCAAACACATTATTCTGTTGAAATGTTCTTTGTAACTGTAGAGGGTGGAGATGTGCTACCTGAAGCCTCGTTGTAGTAGACACTGATCCTGTCCAGCTGCAGGTCGCTGTCTCCGTGGTAGGTGCCTGTTGGGTCGATGCCATGTTCATCGCTGATCACCTCCCAGAACTAAAGTGGTCAGATCGATAAAAGTCAACAAGAGGCTTGAATTGACACAGGCCAGCACTCCTAAAGTGCAGGTTGCGCTAAGAGGCTGAACTACCAACGTAATGTAATAGCCCATTCACTTGAGGGGTGGTGTGAGGTCAAGTGGTTGGGAAGCTGAGCTATTAATGTATATTTGGTTGTTGTTACTATATTATTACATTAGAAATGTAATGAAAAAAAATGACTATTGCTGTAAAGATGAACATGGCCATATACCATATAAGGTCACTTACATATCATGCAAGACAAACTATTAAGTTAAGTTGAACCATATACCATATGGATATTCAATACGTTACATAATTCCAAAACTATTCAAAATGTCTCCCAGTGGCATTGTCTATCCTGGCACAGATGTGTGCTCTGGACTTCCCTGGTATCACACAGGTGAAAAATTGCTGTCGAATTCTCTCAGGGAGTGTAGAATGCAGATGTTGGCATTGGCTCAGAAACAACCCTCAGTTCCATCCCTCCTGAGGCAAATCCAATAAATAAGTACCTTCGCAGTCACAAGACATTATACTAGAATAAGGACCATCCATGAAGATTCATTATAAGTGGCTAAGAGAGAAGCAGTACTCTGTAGGCTACCACATAAGCAGGAAAAGTATAACCATCCCAGAGGAATTAGACTGCTGGGACAGATTGATGGGGTGAGACGTTAAGGCGAAACTTCGTTAAGGAAGTGGCACAGACTGTCACACGAACTCAACTGACCCTATTCTGAAATGGAGAGAGAGGACACTGTGTTATATCATACACCTATTGATCTTTCACTCCACTTTGAAATCCAAACTTTAACCCCTCACAATAACAAGAAAGATTAGCGACATGGCCAATTCTTGTTCACCGTGCTAATACAAAATTCTCATTTAACACATCAACAAGTTAGGGCTACCAAATTAGGCGAGTGACACACTCCGTTCCCATCCACCACAAAGGGTAGGGCTGAATAGATTTATCTAGCGAACCGGTATAGACAGCATATTTAAAGAGAGTAATTGAGGCCTTGTGTGGATATTAAATTATGTTGATTACATTTCACTGGACCCTCCATGCTGGTGTTCCCAAATGGTGTTGTGTAAAATAACTAAGTTGAGGATAGAAATATATCGGCTACACTAAAGCGTCCGCTCGGCTCTGTATATCACAAAGCATTGAGTCATTTAAATTACGTCATCTGCTCTGCTTGTCTACCACTTGTTCATATCCCTCCCCCTCGCCCAGATGCCCCCGTCTCAGAGTTTTTGGCATTCGTTCCTCGCTCCTGCCTACCTCAGCAACTTTCCCCTTTTTTCTTCTTAAATTACGTTTATTAAACTTCAACAATACAACGGCTATAGTTTCTCCGCTATTTTACATAATTCGTCATTGTGACATGAATATCATAGTGTTAATATTTTTTTTATTTTACTGGTTTATTATGCGCACTCAGCCAAGAGCCGGCGTGTGAATGCGCAACACGGCATGCGTTTCTGTCGTAAAATGTCCGTTACTCTTTTAAAGTTTGACTTTAACGTAAGTAACGTTACTTATGTAAATGTGTAATGCAAGGGAATACTGAGACTAAAATGATAGGAATCCTCGACTTGGCAAACCACAATAAAAAGGAAATAAATTGTCTCGAAAATGCTATATTTGTGCGTCAACATCTGTAAACGCCGGGGGTGAACTATATGAAGCTATTGTTTCTTGCCAGTGTCATAACGGTAGGACTAAGTGTCTTTTTAGTTGACTTATCATTTGTGTTTTAAAGTCTTCATTTTAGACATTTGTTTTTCGTTGTCTGTCGAAGGGAAGGCTATTCCAGACACAAAACAATGAGCGTGGCAGAGAGAGGCCAGACAGAGGGACACAGCCACACGCCCAGCGAATTCCTGTCTCGATAGACCCGTTACCTCACTATAAGAAAATAACTGTCAGCGTTCTTCCAGTTTCGCTTTCTTCTACGACTAGTTCACATTGACAAATTATAAATGTATATCCCATAAAGAACCAAACTAAATAGAAGTTAATTATAAATGTATATCCCATAAAGAACCAAACTAAATAGAAGTTTTACAACAGGATTGAAAAGGGGACAACAAAAGGGATATTATTTCCGGTACTCTTCATCCATTTAGATAACTTTAAATGGCCACCTCATGTTAGAAAAGACCATAACGGAACATTCTGCATTGAATGCTTATCATTTCGGCTAAGTGAAACATTTCGACTTAAAATACACATAGCCTAGAATACAACTTTTTGTCTCGAGAAGCAACAAATGGTACAATGCATTATTGATTAATTCCCAAATGTAAGCCTTGTTCATTTCAGTTTTCGAGATTCTTACCTTGGCCCCAATCTGGTTACCGCACTGGCCAGCCTGAATGTGCACGATTTCCCTCATTCTATATGCTAGTTATAATAGAAAATACAAGCGAAGATGTGGAGTGCTGTTATTGCCACAGTTGACCCACTGACCACTGTGAAGTATGTGGATGCCACCTTTGAGCAAGGCGGGACAAAGAATTTATAAGTCTGGATCGTGCCCAAACCGAGGCTTGAGCTAATGATTGGTCACGGTCTTCTGAAACCCAATCTTGATTGGCTGAGGAAAGAAAATCTAAGGGGTTTCTCTGCCGTAATGAAAGGGGCCGGAAGTAGAGAGGGAGTGCCGCGTCCCGTCCTGTCATCACTGTCCTGTTGGAGCAGGCCATGGAATGAGCACACTTGCTGTCAAAGATTTTGTAATGTATGACTTTCCTGCCATGCATCATGTAAGACTCCTATAGAGTTGGCTATTAATGTAAAAATATTTAGCTGGATAATATTTTTCCCCCTATTAGATGTGAAAACAGTCCCTATAATAACAAAATAAAAAGGGATATTATGTACAGTTATTGATTACCTGAAATCAGATCAGCCAAGACAAATCATTGACATATTGATAACCTTATTACAATAAATGCAAATATGTTCATCATCCAAAATATGAGTTTAAAACAAATATGCTTTAATGACGCTGTAAGTAACATAAAACTTTCCAGGACATAGACATGTCTTATATGTGCAGAAAGCTTAAATACTTGTTAATCTAACTGCACTGTCCAATTTACAGTAGCTATTACAGTAAAAAAAAAAATACCATGCTATTGTTTGAGGAGAGTGCACAACAACAAAAAACATTTATCACGGCAACTGGTTTGATACATTCACATCTGAAGGTAAATAATGTACTTACATTCAGTAATCTTACTCTGATTTGTCATCCCGAGAGTCCCAGAGATAAAATGTAGCATAGTTTGATAAAATCAATTTGTATATTAAAATGTAGTAATTGGGTTCTACCCCTGCTGTCTCTGGCTCCACACCCACCCCTCCAGGCCATCTAGATGTGTGAAAGTTAATGTATAAGCTAATGATCCATCATATATGACATCCCTGGGAGTGTATAAACTTACATTTTGTAGTACCATATAATTTCTGTATGTTCTCTAAAATGTTCTTGAAAATGTATTAATTGACCAATTCGGCACATTGTGCAGTATTACAATGCTCCACTGGATAAATAGGAAACTTTGCACATACACTGCTTCCATCTAGTGGCCAAAATCTAAATTGTGCCTAAACTGCAATATTATATTATGGCCTTTGTACTGCATTTCAAAGATGTAACATTGTCATTTTAGGCGAAAATGTTTCAAAAGGGTCCGATCCTTAGGACAATCATTCAATGCGGTGGTTGCATGAAGCAAAACATTCAAGTACAACCTGTCACATTGGTGCCGTGTCCCAGATCACAGCAGATTGGCCTCACTTGAAACAAGTTGGGTTGCCATCAGAACACACACACACACACACACACACACACACACACACACACACACACACACACACACACACACACACACACACACACACACACACACACACACACACACACACACACACACACACACATCCTCTCTTTTAAATAGGCATGATGCCTCCACATCCATCTAATGAGATACTGACACAACAAAGAACAAAAGGCAACTAAATTGCATAAAGTCAATAACTTTGTTGATATAGCTAAGTAATTCGATTGTGTATCCTAAATGCAAAAGTATTTCACACTGATCATTGAATGAAATCCAATTCACCACCTCACCACAAGATGGCGACAGCACATTTTGCAATGGGCGTGAGACGATGGATAGACGCTTTTGACGGGAAGAGCTATAACGGGACAGAAGCTTCATATATACATACTGGCATTGGACAGACGACAGCAATAATAACACTGCTGTATTTTGAGAGCCAAAAACAGTATTGCTGCATTGCATCTATACATTTGCATTCTGCATTAGTTCATTCTGTCAAATTGGTAAGTGATCGGATATATTTTGACTAATCTTTAGATTGATTTGATGCATCTCGGGTTGCAATATAAACAAACATCTGTGGAGTCTGGCAGAAATTATACATTTGTATCATTGCTAACACACCCCTGCATGTTTTATGAAAATCGTATTTGCATGTGTTTTGATACATTTGTTGATACAGTACATGGGCGTGTCTTCTATGCGCTTAATCAGCTAAATGTTCTGGGTGTGCTCGTGATACGGATGCTGCGCAACATTTACGCAGATTCAATTAACTGCAAGTGATGTCTGCTGACCCCTTGGATTTTCATGGGGAATGTTACAATAGTTGTAATACTGACTATCTGCTCAGATTCAGATTACATCTTAATAGAATATATTAAAAATGTAGTAACATTTAGTTACTTACAGCAGCTGTACCAAATTGTTATTATTAAACCAACTGTATAGATTTCATGCTGTCAAGCATGACTGATGAATTACAAATGCTTCAGCAATAGGCCAATGTAAGGCTCTGAAGTAAATCCACTGTCAGGCCCACTGTCAGGCCCACTGTCAGGCCCACTGTCAGGCCCACTGTCAGGCCCACTGCCTGGCCCACTGTCAGGCCCACTGCCTGGCCCACTGCCTGGCCCACTGCTTGGTATATGAAATGGTTTAATTAAATGGTGTGTTTTTTTTTTGTCTTTACAGCATCTGAGGAAGAAAAACATGTTCTACACGTGTGGTCCAAATGAGGCTATGGTGGTGTCAGGTCCATTCTCTAACCCAGTTTTTCCCAACCCTGGTCCTCCAGTTCCCCTAGTGCACATTTTACTTGTAGCCCTTGACAAACACACCTTGTTCAACTCATTGAGGGCTTGATGATTAGTTGACAAGTTGAATCAAGTGTGCTTGTCCAGGGTTACTCGAGGACCAGGGTTGTGAAACAGTGTAAACATGTACAATTAAAGAGCTGTAGGATGGTAATAATACTCTCATGTGTATCTCACCCCCCCTCTCTCTGTTTCCCAGGGTGCCTCCGTTCTCCTCCAGTAATGATTGCTGGAGGCAGAGTGTTTGTGCTTCCCTGTTTTCAGCAGATTCAGAGGTAAAGTTTCTTCTCCTGGTCATGTTTGCAAACACACACGGTAATGATCTGGCAATGTATTGCCATCTGCCCTTGTTTTGGGATATCATACCACCACATTGTGGAATGACCATATCTCTCCCTCCTTTCCTCTTGCCCAGGATCTCCCTGAACATTCTGACGCTGAGCGTGAAGAGTGAGAAAGTCTACACTCGACGTGGGGTTCCCATCTCGGTCACTGGTATTGCCCAGGTTAGTCTCTCCGTCTTTCTCGGTCTCCATTTCTGCCTGAGCCAATGAAAGTACACCATTCTGTCAAATCACCAGTCATTTAGACCTGTTTAGACACCCTAGTTTTGAACACAAGTGTAAGGGCTCTCTTTGATTAGGTAGGTAACAAGTAGATCATTAAAACTGGCTTGTGTCATTCATTTATGCACTGGCATTAAATTTTGAAATACCTCACTCTCATGTGCTATGGACAGGACAGAGTAACCTTGCCTGTTGCAGTGTTGATACAGCTACTGCTGCTGTGTAGTTGGGTAGTGTACAGCAGATGCTTCTGTTTTTTAGCACTGTGCACACCTGAGTCGTGTTCATTAACTACCCCAAAAAAGACTACAACTACCCGAACTTGCTCAGGAATGCCCATTTTCGTTTTCTGCTTTAAAAAAAAAACATTTTTAAATGTTCATTTGCTATTATGTGTTCCCTCCTCCGTCCAGATGAAGATCCAGGGGCAGAACAAGGAGATGCTGGCCGCAGCCTGTCAGATGTTCATGGGGAAGTCGGAGGGCGAGATCGCCCAAATCGCCCTGGAGACGCTGGAGGGCCACCAGAGGGCCATCATCGCCCACCTGACTGTGGAGGTAAACTTGACAACACGAGGGGGGCGTGGGTTTTGACCTTTTTAGCACAGCTGTGCCGCGGTCGTAGGTACAAGATGAAGCCGCCGGCTACCCAATCACAATGCTTGTTTTGACCAACCCGTTGTAAAACAACTGTTTTGCAAGATGTCACAAACAGATCTGGGATCAGGCTACATTAAAGCAGTGCACTCATTTTAGTCCAACATAGAAACATTTCGGCACTATTTTGCCTTCTTCATCGGTACATGAGGTAAACTGGACAGCACCCTTACTGGCCACATCCACAGTTACAGTTGCAGATAAATAAACAGCACATTATAGATGCTCACTCATTTCAATGCAGTGAAGCCATGACCAAAGCCAAGAGCTATGGCCAGAGACACACTCCCCTATGTATTTATATGGACAGTGAAGCTAAAACTTTTTTCTATACTCCAGCATTTTGGAATTGAGGTCAAATAATTCATATGAGGCAACAGTACAGAATGTTGTAATTTGAGGGTACTTTTGTATGTACCATAGTCAGCACATTGCACAGCGGAACACTCTAGTTACACATGCAACAGTTGTATATACATCAGTACCATAGTCATATGGATATCTGTGTCTGGCTACGTGTTCAACAACTTGTACATAGTAACACGATGGAGCGGGAACACGGCAACTTTTTACTGTCATGACAATTGCACTAAACACAAGCATATCAACATTGGTACGAACCCAGTTATTTCACCCCCTCCAGGAGATCTACAGGGACCGTAAGAAGTTCTCAGAGGAGGTGTTCAAGGTGGCCTCGTCCGACCTGTTCAACATGGGCATCAGCGTGGTCAGCTACACGCTCAAAGACGTTCACGACGACCAGGTGTTTCTCGCGCTCTTCTTTCAATGGAGACTCCATTGATTCAACTACTCCAATGCTGGATAAATAATGAAGCCTAAACTAAAAAGTAACCAATGTTGTTCTCTTCCTCTCTGTGGTTCAGGACTACCTCCACTCCCTGGGGAAGTCCAGGACCGCCCAGGTGCAGAAAGACGCCCGCATCGGAGAGGCCCAGTTCAAGCGGGATGCTGTGATCATGGTGAGCCACCTGTCCCTTCTCTCTGCTCTCTCCTCCTTTCTACCTTCTTCTCTTCTTGCGCCCTTTATCCTGTCCCTTTCTCTTGTTTATTTCTGAGTTCTCCATCACGTTCCTTCGCTGTGTTTTCCCCTATTCTCTCTCTCTCTCTCTCTCTCTCTCTCTCTCTCTCTCTCTCTCTCTCTCTCTCTCTCTCTCTCTATTCTCATTCTCTCTCTCTCTCTCTCATTCTCTCTCTCTCTCTCTGTCATTCTCTCTCTCTCTCTCTGTCATTCTCTCTCGCTCTCTCTCTCTGTCATTCTCTCTCGCTCTCTCTCTCTCGCTCTCTCTCTGTCATTCTCTCTCTCTCTCTCTCTCTCTCTCTGTAGGAAGCCCATGCCAAGCAGGAGAAGATCTCAGCCCAGCACGTCAATGAGATCCAGATGGCCATGGCTCAGAGGGACTATGAGCTGAAGAAAGCATCCTACGACATCGAGGTCAACACCAAGAAGGCAGAATCTGAGATGGCCTACCAGCTACAGGTATGTCCATAATATTGCACTGATACTTGGATGTATTGTAAAACACATAGAAATGGTCATAGAGAGTACTACTGAGATCTTGGGCTTACCATTTGAACCATCCCCGTCAGGTGGCCAAGACCAAGCAGCTCATTGAGGAGGAGAAGATGCAGGTCCAGGTGGTGGAGCGCTCTCAGCAGATCATGCTCCAGCAGCAGGAGATCACCCGCAAGGAGAAGGAGCTGGAGGCCAAGGTGAAGAAGCCTGCTGAGGCCACGAGATACCAAATCGAGAAGCTGGCCGAGGCCCAGCGGTGAGTACCAGATAGGGTTGGGCTGATATATGATTAAATCGAATGTTGTGGTATGCAAGACGATATATCGTGATGTACAAGACCATATCAAATCAAATGTATTTATAAAGCCCTTTTTACACCTGCAGATGTCACAAAGTGCTTATGTAGAAAAACAGCCTAAAACCCCAAACGGCAAGCAATGCAGATGTAGAAGCACGGCGGCTAGGAAAAACTCCCTAGAAAGTCAGGAGCCTAGGAAGAAACCTGGAGAGGAAACAAGGCTCTCTGAGGGTCTGGCCAGTCCTCTTCTAGCTATGCCGGGGGAGATTATAACAATATATGGACATTAAAACTTCTTATGGCTGGGGGGCAGTATTGAGTAGAAGAAATCCAAACAGGAAGTGAGAAATCTGAGGTTGGTTGATTTTCAACACAGTTCCTATTGAAATCCCATTGAGATATTAATAAAGTTGCACTTCCTAGGGCTTCCACTAGATGTCAACCGTCTATAGAAATTTGAATGAGGCTTCTACTGTGTTGTGGGACTGAATAAGAGCAGAATGAGCCAGGTGTCTGGCATAGAGCCATTTCCTGGTCACGCGCATTCCACATGATATCCACTGATATCCACTCCGTTGCTCCTCAAGACACAAAGGAATTCTCCGGTTGGAACTTTATTGAAGATTTATGATAAAAACATCCGAATGATTGATTCTGTACTTAGTTTGAAATGTTTCTTCGACCTGTATGTAATATACATTTTTTAAGTTTTTGTCCGAAGTAACACTCGACCAGAATGAGCGTTTGGATATGTATACCAAATGCGCTAACAAAAGGAGGTATTTGGACATAAATAACGGACATTATCGAACAAAACAAACATTTATTGTGGACCTGGGATTGCATTCTGATGAAGATCATCAAAGGTAAGGGAATATTTATCATGTAATTTCTGGTTTCTGTTGACTCCAACATGGCGACTAATTTTATTATTTTTCTGAGCGCCATGTCCGATTATTGCATGGTTTGCTTTTTCCGTAATGTTTTTTTGAAATCTGACACAGCGGTTGCATTAAGGAGAGGTATATCTATAATTCCATGTGTACAACTTGTATTATCATCTACATTTATGATGAGTATTTCTGTTGAATCGATGTGGCTATGCAAAATCACTGGATGTTTTTGGAACTAGTGAATGTAACGCGCCAATGTAAACTCATATTTTGATATAAATATTAACTTGTTTGTATTGTGTAACATGAAGCCCTATGAGTGTCATTTGATGAAGATCATCAAAGGTTAATGATTCATTTGATCTCTATTTGTGCTTTTTGTGACTGCTATCTTTGGCTGGAAAAATGGCTGTGCTTATTCTGTGGCTTGGTGGTGACCTAACATAATCGTTTGTTGTGCTTTTGCTGTAAAGCGTATTTGAAATCGTACACTGTGGTGGGATTAACAACAAGATTACCTTTAAAATGGTATAAAATATATGTATGTTTGAGGAATTTTATTATGAGATTTCTGTTTTGAATTTGGCGCCCTGCACTTTCACTGGCTGTGGTCATATCGATCCCGTTAATGGGATTTCAGCCCATTAACGGGATGTTAAAGTGTTAAGGCCAGATTGTTCGTCAAGATGTTTAAACGTTCATAGATGACCAGCAGGGTCAAATAATAATCACAGTGGTTGTAGAGGTTGCAACAGGTCTGTACCTCAGGAGTAAATGTCAGTTGGCTTTTCATAGCCGAGCATTCAGAGATCGAGACAGCGGGTTCGAGAGAGAGTGATTGAGCGATTGAGAGAGACAGCAGGTCTGGGACAGGGTAGCACGTCCCATGAACAGGTCAGGGTTCCATAGCCGCAGGCAGAACAGTTGAAACTGGAGCAGCAGCATGAGGGACAGACAGTAGTCATCAGACCAGGTAGTCCTGAGGCATGGTCCTAGGGCTCAGGTCCTCCGGGAGGGGAGGGGGAGAGAGAGAATTAGAGGGAGCATACTTAAATTCACGCAGGACACCAGATAAGACAAAAGAATTACACCAGATATAACAAACAGACTGACCCTAGCCCCCCGACACATAAACTATTGCAGCATAGATACTGGATGCTGAATTAGAGGGGGTCGGGGGACACTGTGGCCCCGTCAGACGATACCCCCGGACAGGACCAACCAGGCAGGATATAACCCCACCCACTTTGCCAAATCACAGCCCCCACACCACTAGAGGGATATCAACAGACCACCAATTTACTAGTCTGAGACAAGGCTGAGTATAGCCCACATAGATCTCCTCCAATGCATAAGCCCGAGGGAGTGCAATACCAGACAGGAAGATCACGTCTGTGACTCAACCGACTCAAGTGACGCACCCCTCCAAGTGACCCACCCCTCCAAGTGACGCACCCCTCCAAGTGACACACACCTCCAAGTGACGCACCCCTCCTAGTGAAGCACCCCTCCAAGTGACGCACCCCTCCAAGTGATGCACCCCTCCAAGTGACGCACCCCTCCAAGTGACGCATCCTCCAAGTGAAGCACCCCTCCAAGTGACGCACCCCTCCAAGTGATGCACCCCTCCAAGTGACGCACCCCTCTTAATGAAGCACCCCCGCTCCTAGTGATGTACCCCTCCAAGTGACGCACCCCTAGTAGTGACGCACCCCTCCTAGTGACGCACCCCTCCAAGTGACGCACCCCTCTTAATGAAGCACCCCTCTTAATGAAGCACCCACGCTCCTAGTGATGTACCCCTCCAAGTGACGCACCCCTAGTAGTGACGCACCCCTCTTAATGAAGCACCCCTCTTAATGAAGCACCCACGCTCCTAGTGACGCACCCCTCCTAGTGAAGCACCACTCCTAGTGAAGCACCCCTCTTAATGAAGCACCCCCGCTCCTAGTGATGTACCCCTCCAAGTGACGCACCCCTAGTAGTGACGCACCCCTCCTAGTGACGCACCCCTCCAAGTGACGTACCCCTCCTAGTGACGCACCCCTCCAAGTGACGCACCCCTCCAAGTGACGCACCCCTCCTAGTGACGCACCCCTCCTAGTGATGCACCTCTCCAAGTGACGCACCCCTCCCCTCCTATTCTCTATTTGAACTTTTCTAATCAAAACAGTGCATTTCTATCAGTTAGGCTGTATCAATATGTTGAAAATGAAGTCTAAATGAATTAACTAAACCTTATTGTTTTGCGTTACTAAGGTTATTTAATTAGAATGTGACTAATATCTTAAATAAGTTTTAAAAAATTGCCTCGTCTGGAAATATCTAGTCATTAATGGCACAAAATTATTATATTGGATATATCGCGATATTTGGAGTAGCATAACGTAGAAGGGCTCTCCCCAAATATCGCCCCAACCCTCGTACCAGCCACAGGTCTCAAAATGACCTTTCACAAATTATATATAGCATTTTGTGAACAATTTACTGCGTAGACATTGAAAATATACTAGATATTAATGCGTTCCATGGAGTACGAGACAGACAAACAAATATACAAACTATACTGAATATGTACTATGTACTTTATACTGTACACCTAACAGGCAAAACAAGGTGTAAATAATTGTTTTTTTCCCCACAGTGCACAGCTCATTATGGAGGCTGAGGCTGAGGCAGAGTCCATAAGGGTGAGTGTGTCTATAACTATCACATTGTTACTATAGGACTGTTACTGCTCCAAGCTTGTTTTAACCCTAAAAGCAGTTCATTCTTGTGTCTGGGACTCGTATAAGCAGAGAGCACTTTCACAGTAAGAGAAGGCCATGTTTACCACACTCAAGTCTTCTAGCTTGTTTCATCAATACTACTAAATCCTGCCGTGAACTTATGATAAGTTACACCTAAACAAGCCGTAACAACATAGTATGTCACAGTAATAAAATAAAACCGTCAAAAATGTTCTTCTCTCTCTATCTCAGATTAAGGGTGATGCGGAGGCCTTTGCTGTGGAGGCGAAGGGGAGAGCTGAGGCGGAGCAGATGGCCAAGAAGGCCGAAGCCTTCCAGCAGTACAAGGAGGGAGCCATGGTGGACATGCTGCTGGAGCAACTACCACTAGTAGGAAAACCTTTTCAAGACATAGAGCTCAAATACACACTTAGGGGGGAATCATCATTTGAGGTGTGCGCATTCAAATATTGCGCAAGTCATGCATTGAATTGAAGATTTGCGTGAAAAAGTCATACAACTCAAGTGAAGTTAGTTTGAATGCAGAATTGCACGTCGTTATAGAGTCCAACATCTGAGCCCTGGTGCGAGCTTTTGGGCTGAGGAACTGGGCGAATAAGTGTATGTTCTCTGACCACCTCTAGATGGCGGAAGAGATCAGCAGGCCTCTGGCGCAGGCTCAGAAGATCACCATGATTTCCAGCGGGGGTACCGAGGTGGGCGCGGCCAAGCTCACAGGAGAGGTGCTAGACATCATGACCCGCCTTCCGGCAACGGTGGAGAAACTGACGGGAGTCAACATCTCACAGGTGAGACAGCCTAACCAACGATGTGTGACGTATTATATAACAAGAGGACTGTTACTTGTCCGAACAACAGTTTTCTCAGTAGGTCTCCAATTAATGAGCCAGTGGTTACCCCCACACAATATAGTTTTATTGTCACATACACCGGATAGGTGCAGTCAAATGTGTTTTACAGAGTCTGCCGTACTAGTACAGTGCCCGTGAAGCAAATTGGGGCTAAATGCCTTACTCACGGGCACATGGGCAGATTTTTCACTTTGTGGGCTCAGGTATTTGAACCAGCGACCTTTCGGTTGCTGGCCCAGCGCTCTAACCACTAGGCTACCTGCCACCCCTGATCCAGAGTTATATTTCACAGATTAGGATGTACAAAATGACTTGCCAGATAACTGTGACAAACACAGATCTATATGTATAACTCTTCATTCTACGGTTGATAAAGAATGCTCAAGGTTAATATGGTCACTGTAAGCATCAAGTACAGGATAGTACATCGTTTACATTTCCGGTTACTATTGTTCGTAATGTTCGTCAACCCAGTTGGCTAATTCGCTGATCCAACTTTGTGAATCCCTGCTCCTGTTGGTGTTCTATGCTAAGGCTTCATTTTCTCTCTTTCCCCCCCACACACACACCCTCTCGCTCTCTGTCTCTCTCTCCATCTCCCTCTCTCTCAACCTGTCCTTCCATTCTCTAGGTGACAACTCATATGGGCTGAGGACTCCGGTGCTCAGGCAAACCTATTTCACAACCCTGCCTACTACCACAGCCTTTAACTCTCTCCTCAAGTATGTTATGCCAAAAAACATGTTGCCCTACGTAATTATTGGGACAGTGAAGCATTTTATCTTCTTTTGGCTCTATTCTCCAAAAGTTTGGATTTGAAATCAAACAATGACTGAGGTTAACGTGCAGACTGTCAGATTTTCATCCATATCGGGTGAACCGTTTACAAATTGCATTTGGAATTTTGGTGTCAATTTTATTGTAGATAAGAATAGAATATGTTTCTAAACACTTCTACATTGATGTGGATGCTACCATGATTAGGGACAATCCTGAGAAAGTGAGAAAGTTACAGATGCACAAATATTATATCCCAAAGACATGATAACCTCTCACCATAACAATAACAGGGGAGGTTAGCATTTTGGGGGGGTTATTATATTTGTGTGTCTGTTACTTTCTCACTCATCATTATTCACAATTCATTCAGGATTATCCCTAATCATGGTAGCATCCACATGAATGTAGAAGTGTTTAGAAACATATTCTATTCTTATCTACAATAAAAGTGACTCCAAAATGACACAATACATTATTTACCATTCATTTCTATTGGGAACAAAATAATCTGAAACCCAAAACAAACAACAAATGTATCCAACAGATTCGTAGGGTCACAAGCTTGATGTGGTCATTGCTGCTATGAATATGGAAACCAATACTAACCGTTTTACTACTTTTGAAGTATAGAGTCAAAATAAGAAAAAATTCTTCACTGTCCCAATAGTTATGGAGGGCACTGTGCTGTGTCTAGTATCTACCCTTCTATCAAGCCCCTCTTCTTTCCATGTGCCTTAATGCCCCTTTCTCTGCCTCGCTCACCTTTCACCTCTTTGCGTGTATATTTGTTGCATGATTCCCTCCTTCATAACTGGCTGTGTCCACTGCCTTGCTGCCAAACCCTAAGTGCATCTTAACTGGCGAGTTCAATGTAAACGCAGTCAAATCCTCCACCCAGTATTCATTTTTCTCTGTGCTCAGTCTTACTTATCAGAAGCAAAGGTGACCTGACCAAATCTGTATTTTTCTTTCATTGTTTTTAATGCTACTGGTGGTCGTTTTATTCTGACGAAATGTCATTGGTTAAGAGAGAAATGTCATGGCTTTGTTCGTACTACATTTGAGTAACAAGGAATATGTGCAAAATATGAACCATTCAAATTATTCATCGTGCTAATCTATACCTGCAAAGGCTTTTAGGAGAAGTAGTGTGAAATAAGCCAGTCAATTTAGCTGTTGTTTTTCTATATATTATTATTTTCTATGGATTTCTATCTGCGAAATGTGTGCTTTCCCATTTACGTGTGTCTACATTCACTGTTACAACACGCTATTTATGTGTTTTTGATGTTTTCGTTGCACTGCCTGTGTCTCACACCCTGAAGGGATGCGGTTTAATCGCTAGTCTTTAGAAAGGTCAAGCGGATTATGTAGCAGTTCTCACAGATGTGACTTGTATTCATTTTGTCCAGAGTGCTAGGCGACTGGTTTACTGCTCTGTTATAGCTGTCAAACCTGTCATTTGACGTTATAATCATGGAACTATTGCACTTCTGGCCAACACTACATAATGTGATGTTATTCTATCGATGTTCATTGAGATGTACTGTTATCATTGAAGCTACGCTGTTATTAAGGTGGTCCTCAGATCAACAGAAATAGTAGCTGTGGAAATGAATGATAAAGGGAGGAATTTTCAGTTACAAAAAAAAAGTGATTGACATCAGAAGTAAAAATAGAGGTGTCATATGTAAAAAGAAGCACTTCTGAAATCAGGTTGCGGTCTCTATTTGAGAACCTTTCGTAGCCTTAACTGAAGCTAGCTGTGTTGTATTGTACTACTAATAGACGTAACTACTAGTACATAATAGTATGATATACAAGTATTGAGTACATGGAACATATGTGGTGACATTGCATTTCATCAGAGGAAAGGCAAGCGGTCCTTCCTCATGTATACTGTATGTATGACTGGTTCAATCAAATGTCCCCTCTGGGGGTTGAATAAAGTACTATCTTACCGTTCAATCAATGCCTCAGATCAGTATGTTCAAGGGAAATAAGTCAGATAGCATAGCTTGCTAGCCCTGTGTGTCTCATGGCATTACAGGGTCTAAGGAGACGACTGACTCGGTATAGGAAGTGAGGTTGACAACTAACTTGCCTTATCTCCACACACTGTCACCCTCTGCCTCACCGTCGCCACATAAACTCCCTCCTATGAACAGATTTTTTTTCTCCTTCATTTTATTTATTTATGCGAAACACGAGACATTTGTTATATTTAAGTGTGGGTTTTTTTCAATATGATTTGTCAGGAGCCTGAATGCATGTGTCCTAACAGGTACTATTATAGCTCAGCAACCAAACCAGGAACTGTACCAGAGAATCCAGTATGGGAATATTTTAGATGTTGTAATTATTGTTGAAATGCTACTACTCTACCCATTTTAGTAAAATATTATCCGATTTTTTTGTTCAATTTAGTTTGAAACATTTTATACTGTACACAAAGATTTAAAAAAAAAACTGATTTGAAACATATGATTTTGTTATGTCAAGTTGTCACATTTATCTTCATTTATGAAGGGCCTTCTGAGTTCAGCGTGTTGGCCTGGTGTCCCATTCAGTTGTATCAGAAGACCAGAGTAATCAAACATCCTTATCCTTACATTTACATTTAAGTCATTTAGCAGACGCTCTTATCCAGAGCGACTTACAAATTGGTGCATACACCTTATGACAACCAGTGGAACAGCCACTTGCATCTAAATCTTGTTGGGGGAGAAGGGGGGTGAGAAGGATTACTTACCCTTACTTACCCTATCCTAGGTATTCCTTGAAGAGGTGGGGTTTCAGGTGTCTCCGGAAGGTGGTGATTGACTCCGCTGTCCTGGCGTCGTGAGGGAGTTTGTTCCACCATTGGGGGCCCAGGCAAGCAACAGTTTTGACTGGGCTGAGCGGGAACTGTACTTCCTCAGTGGTAGGGAGGCGAGCAGGCCAGAGGTGGATGAACGCAGTGCCCTTGTTTGGGTGTAGGGCCTGATCAGAGCCTGGAGGTACTGAGGTGCCGTTCCCCTCACAGCTCCGTAGGCGAGCACCATGGTCTTGTAGCGGATGCGAGCTTCAACTGGAAGTGTTACTAAGTGTTACCTTGTTTCTGTGTTGTGTCTTACTTTAACCAGGATATCATCTATTTTCATGGTTGTCCCCTGTTTTACTAAGAAATAATACCAATAGTTGCTTATTATATATTCTTCTTATTCTATGTTGAGCTTATTTCAGTGAAAACCAAAGAAAGCTTGGGAAAAAGTTACTTAATGTACATTTAATGAACAGAATGGGATGAATTCCATGGCGAGTAGATCAGTTATATTAGAATAGTGTGTTTTTTACTTTGTTTTTGAGGACTTGCCAAAATGTAAATGTGCCTCTATTGTTTTCAAATTGCTGTGCACTGGTGTCATGAAGAACCCTGTAGTTTGTAGGAAACGTATACCCTTAAATTATATCAAATACAGCATTCCTTTGATTCCAAAACCAATACTCTCATCTTCTTTGGTGTGTGTGTGTGAAGGTCATGAAATGGGCATGGCACAGGTTATGGCAAATTAATGTCCCAAACACAATCACCTAGCGAACCATTCCAACATACAACATAATATTTATATTATTTTAATGTATAATTGACCTACGTACTGTACATTGATACCTCCAAACTGACTTTCGACAGCATGTCTGCATGCAGTAAAAGGAGAATCTGACAGCAAGCTTGTCATCGCCGACTGTCTCACTTTATTGTCCTTACAAAGAGAAACTCTTCAGATGAATGTGTACTATGCATATACAGCAAGTGTAGCATAAGGGTAGTTAATAACAGTATTAGGAGCAATAATAACGACACTAATAAGAATATTGAGAACTGTGTTATTTCAAAAGACACATAACAAAGTACAAGGAGTATACATAAGATAACCGGCCAATCACGAGCCTGCTCTATAAATAGAGAGAACAGAATAGAGCTCTGTGATTGGACGGGTTAGAAATACATGTCAACGATTCGTTACTTTTGGAGTTCTTGTTTTCTGGTTTACTTTACAGAGGCAGAGATTAGGAAGTACATCATTCCCTTTTTTTTAATGAAAAAAATCATTTCTATATATATCTACATAGATTACAGTATCTTCCAATTGATAATAACGAGGATAACATTGACACAATAAGAACAATGTAATATTCAGTATGAAAGGTTTAAAAAACTAAACTTAAAAAAACTTGTTAACAGTACCTGACAGCCATTTCAATGTTTCAGCACGATGCTCCTTTCTCCCCCTCACCCCTTGCTTTGCAAAAATGTGTTGGGGAATATAGAAAATGATCCTTCTTAAATACAAAATCTGCAGTTTCTAGATGTTTCTTCTCACTCACATTCCTTGCACAATCATTTTGCTTTCCCATGCCGTTCGCTGACACATTCCACTGTTGGTAGAAAAATACATACATATATAATAATATACATACAACAACTAAATGAAACGATGAGAAACCGAAAAAATACGAGATTGATCAAGTGCCTTCTTTATATCAGCCCCCCACCCCCCTTTTTTGTTCTCTCTCTCTCTCTCCCTTTTCGATGTCTTCTCCTTTAAGTGCATTCTTTGAACCATTCATACATCTCTTCATTCAATACTGGACTACATATCCCATGCTTCCTCTTCGTCTCAGGTAGTCCCTTCACGCCCTCCTTTCCTTATTCTCTGATTGGGTCTTGCATCGCCAAACCTCATTCTTCCATTCATTCCTTCGCCAACCCCAAGGCAGTGTAGTTTTTACTTAGTACTTTCTCCCTCCCAGTGGAGGCTGGTGGGAGGAGAAATCAGTGGACTGCCTCATTGAAATAGCTGGTTTCAAACACATTTAATGTGTTTGACACACATTCCATTCCAGCCATTACAATGAGCCCATCCTCCAATTTAAAAAGTGACACCAGGCTCCACTCCCTCCCTCCCTCTCCATTCTGTCCATCCTCCCCTCTGTCCATCCTCTCGCTCTATGAGTTCATGTGCTCCACCTGAATGGCTGAGGTGGACACGGTCAGGCAGAGGTCCTTATGGGCCGACAGGTCGGTGACGCTGACCGTCTTGTACTGGTGCAGGTCGAAGGGGCACGGCACGCCCTCCGTCTGCGGGTAGCTGCCTTGCTGAGGGTTGTTGGGGTTCTGGGGCTGGTTCTGCCCTGGGTTCTGCCCTGCCCCTCCGGGACCACCGCCTCCTATGTTTGCCCCGCTTCCTCTGCCACGACCCCTCCCCCTGCCCGCTCCTCCAGGAGTGTGACCCTGGGCCTGCTGGGCGGCGACGGCAGCCGCCACTGTGAGGGGGTCCGGGTTGTGCTTCCGCATGTGTTTCATCAGGTAGGTCTCCTGGAGAAGAGGAGAGAAAGAGGGTGAGCGAGATAGACAGTGCAGTGAACAATTACCATGCAGTGGGTCTTGGGAACAAAATGCAAGGGCTCGGCAGCACATACACTACTGTTCAAACGTTTGGGGTCACTTAGAAATGTCCTTGTTTTTGAAAGAAAAGGGCCAGCATCCCGGAGTGATGGTTGCTGATAATGGGCCTCTGTACGCCTATGTAGATATTCCATTAAATATCAGCCGTTTCCAGCTACAATAGTCATTTACAACATTAACGATGTCTACACTGTATTTCTGATCAATTTGATGTTATTTTAATGGACAAAAAAAATGGTCTTTTCTTTCAAAAACAAGGACATTTCTAAGTGACCCCAAACTTTTGAACGGTAGTGTACAAACAAACTCAGTAATATGTAGTCTATGCAAATGACTTGGAAGAAATATGGGCCGAGTGTATATAAACTACAGTGGAGGGGGAAACTGTTTTTAACTACATAGCCAAAGCCTACCTGTCCTATACAACCCTATGGGTTACCATCAAGCCAGACTACTGCTTGTACCTGTTGTTCAACTGTTTTCACTACCAACCAACTTACTACCTGAAGTAGTCAATTGAGTAATCTAATACTGCAGTTACTGAAAGAAGTACATACAATGAATTAGTCTCCACCCTCACAATTCCCTAGCCCCCCCCCCCCTAAATGATGACATTGCTGAGCATCCCTTCCATGCAACAGGCCCCTCTCGAAAGTGGAGGCCTTGCACCTAGAAAGCAAAAAGTGGGAGTGACACTTTAAGGGGTGGGACTATATGTCATTTGAGGAGGAGGGTAGAGGGAGGAGTTTTAGGGTGATTGGCAGGCATACCGAGGTGTAGGCGCGGTTGCACAGGCCACAGGAGTAGAGCTTGGCGTGTTTGACCGTGTGAGTGGACAGGTGCACCTCCAGACTGGCCGCATCTGTGTAACCGCGGTTGCAGTTGTGGCACTTGTACGGCTTGTCTTTGTTGTGCTGCCGGCGGTGAGACTGGGGGAAGCCATGAAAGAGTTAATACATTAGGATTATTTTGACTATGATGTCATCACATCATTTACGCTTCCGTTATTAACTGTACGTAATGATTTTAGCTAAGCAACTTTTTGCTATGAGAAACGTACAACCAAATAAATGGAAATTGAGGTGATTATTGTCCAAATGTAAGATCTATTGGACTTGTGAATTGGATGTTGAGATGTAGAAGGCCTACCTGCAAGTTGGACAGCTGAGTGAATGCTTTCTCGCAGCCAGGATGGATGCACTTGTAAGGTCGGTCCCCAGTGTGAATCCTACAGAAGTGAAACACAGTCTGTAATGAACTACAGCTCCCACAAACCCCAGTAGCCTGACTACTTCCGTCACAGCGTCACTCACTCCAAGGAACTGAGAGGAACAAATAAAATAAAAATTCAAACAAAAATATCTCTTGAATATCTCTTGAAGGGGGCGGCAGCGTAGCCTAGAGGTTAGAGTATTGGACTAGCAACCGAAAGGTTGCAAGATCGAATCCCCGAGATGACAAGGTACAAATTCTTCGTTCTGCCCCTGAACAAGGCAGTTTAACCCACTGTTCCTAGGCCTTCATTGAAAATAAGAATTTGTTCTTAACTGACTTGCCTAGTTAAATAAAGGTATAAAAAAATTAAAGATCCAGTAAAAAGGCTGTCACCAGGAAATGTCTACAAAAAGACCCTCCCACAGTGACACAATGGATAGACATCGAAGAAGAAATACACCACATGGAGCGTATGACCTTTGCTTTAAGAACACAAGAGGAGAGAGGTCAGGAACACTGGGAAAAATGGGTTTCGTACTTGAAAAAGGTCTAATTCTATGATGTCAATGTAACTAATATGATGACGGTATGATGTGCACTGTGACTGACAGATCTTTTTTGTTGTTATTTTACTTTATTTGTACTCTCTTTGTGTTCATCAATAAAAACAAAGTATTAAATATATCCCAATAAATCCCAATATCAAACAATTACTCTGATCAGAATTGGATGGGAGAGGTCAACATTGGAATAATATTCATATCTATTTTTCATGTAGGCTACATAAATAAAAAGCCTACAGGTCAAAGTGTAGGTGATATGCACATTGTCTACAGCCTCATGTCCAAACCCATGCTGACATGAGGGAGGCCCCAGAACATGTATTGAGATGTTCAATTACACATATATAGGCTGAGCGCTTTTATTAAAGAGGTCTGTGGGGATTAGGGGGAGTGTTGAACATGAACAAGAAGATAAGAGGATGTGAGAGACAATGAGTGAGAGGGAACCAATTAGAAGAAAAGAGGAGTAGATGGAACTACAGAGGTTGTGCCCTGACGTGACTGCCCACTGTCCCTGTTTAGTAGTGTTTACCTGTGGTGCTGCTGTAAGTGACTGAGCTGCCTGAATGTTTTCTGGCAGAAGGAGCAGGTGTAGGGCTTGGCCCCGCTGTGGATGCGGATGTGCTGGGCCAGGTAGCTGGAGTTGGCGAACGATTTGGAGCAGTGGGGACACTTGTGCGGTTTGCCCTCAGTGTGGTTTCTAACAAGGGGATGGGGAGATGGAGAGAGAAAAAGAGAGAGAGATTGATAATGTATCAAATCAGCGACGAATGATCCAGAGATCAAATCATAATCAAATCCCCCCAAATCAAGTTTTAGCGCAGTTTGATTGACAGTGTGCACTTTTTGGTTGTAGGAAAACAGACAGCAGGCACAGTCCCCCTTTCCTTTCTCTCTCTTTCTCGGGTCTCTCCACCTACTGATGTTCTGTGGTCATTCTACAGAGGCCTACTGCTAAGGAATTTGAGTGAAGGCAAGCTCTTGTGTCTATCTTGACACGTAGGGCGAAATATCGAGAGGGGCTTGTGAGGGAGGATATGTAGCCTAATAGAGAAAGCAAATGGTGCACTTCACTCTAACAGAATGGAGAGGCTGGGAGGAGGGGGAGGAAGGGAAAGCCATTCATTTAATTCCTCATAAATGTTCAAGAAACCAAAGACTGGTTGAAGAGATGACAGAACAGATAGAACTGAAAGTGTCAGGGAAAGAAAATGAAGAAATCAGTATGGAAAGACGTGGTCATAGCTAAATGTACAGGTCACGTGTCTGACAGAATTTATGAATTTATGAATTTTATGAAGCTGTTTCTGGTATAGTTTACCCAAAATTGCATCCTTTCCCCAAGGATGGACGTAACTTATTAGTCTTTGCTGTGGTTGTCCGGGTATCTAAAAGGTTAGAATGCAATCTGTCACTTTAAAGGGAGTTAACTCACCCCCTTCAGATCAAATGTGGTGTTCCACAAGGATCGATTCTTGGACCTGTACTATTTCTAGTTTACCAAACGTATCAAAACAACTTTCTCAGATTCTGTTTGCCAATAACATGAGTGACTTGAATTCCCAAAGAAATCTGCAAACCACACATAAAAAAACATAGCCTCCAAGACAGCAAACAACGCCGATACAACACTTGGCAACAGAAAAACAGCACACACTCTACTTATAAAAGGGTCACTAACTGTGACATTTCGACAGAGAAAAAAAGGTGGTGCTGCTTTGTCAAACATCACCAGAAATATAAATATTGTGTTTGTTTATTCTAAACCTGTGGTCATAGATATAGTTAATGGGCTTGTTTATTCTAAACCTGCGGTCATAGATGTAGTTTTGTTGGGCTTGTTTATTCTAAACCTGTGGTCATAGATGTAGTTATTGGGCTTGTTTATTCTAAACCTGCGGTCATAGATGTAGTTATTGGGCTTGTTTATTCTAAACCTGCGGTCATAGATGTAGTTATTGGGCTTGTTTATTCTAAACCTGCGGTCATAGATGTAGTACAATAAGAGGTTTTGTAATCAGTATTATTGGAATCAATACTGTCTCATTTGATTTGTCGCAATAAAACCCTATGTATCTAATGCAGAGTGGTTATTCATATTGTATTGGTCAAATTCAAAGTCAAATATAGATAAGTACATTGGTATCACTAGCACTGAATTTGTAGTGATAGTGATTGTCTTTTACTAACAATCCTTCAATCTTGTGTGACAGTCTATATTCTGCAGTCACCTATTCCCTGAAATTAACCACCACACACACACTCACACACATACACGCCAGGGAGGCAGCAGTACCGTGTGTGCTGCTGTAAGTGACTGAGCTGCCTGAATGTTTTCTGGCAGAAGGAGCAGGTGTAGGGCTTGGCCCCGCTGTGGATGCGGATGTGCTGGGACAGGTAGCTGGAGTTGGCGAACGACTTGGAGCAGTGGGGGCACTTGTGCGGCTTGGCCTCCGTGTGAGACTTGGCGTGGATCTGCATGTCCGACTTGCTGAAGAATGTCACCGCACACATCCGGCACCTGGAGGATGGGTAAGAGAGAACGGTAAAGGGATGGAAAACGAGCGAAACAGAGATATACTGTTTAGAGATGAGGATATGTTGAATGGGGAAGAAAAATCTAGGGTCAACTTGGGTAACAAATGATGAGTGTTAAGGAGTAAAAAAGTATGTAAACACAAGGCCTGCAATCTACCTGTATGATTTGGTCCCGTCTTTGTTCCCATGCTCATCCTCATCATTTGATAAGTCATAATGGTCTGCAGTGTGGTGCTATAAACAAACACAAAACAATGTTGTTTGTTTAATAAACAACGCTTTGCTTCACTAATCCTGAAGTAATGACACTACGATAAGTAGCCTTAACACATTTTATCACTATGGATTGACTGGGGAGATGCAGTGATCTAACCCCCACGTAATACTGAAGATAACCTCCGTAGAGGCAGCAAGTCCCGCCTCTCCCCTCTCCTCATTGGTTCTTAGGAGCATATACCCACATGGGTGATTGAAAGATGAACGAGGTCCACACTCCAGTGTTGGTTGCAGTAAGGCACCTTAAAGTTGGTTGCCAACCGCCATATAAAACCCACATAAATTACTATAAACTAACTAGGTTTCTCCATTTATCTGTGGATTAATTGTTGGAGTAGAGAACACACGATTTTGTGTGAATCAAAATGGGTAAAAATTCTACAAAATCCAGCAAAAAAAAAGGACCACGTACATCTAATGTAGAATAACAACCCAGTGTTTATATCCCAGGACAAAATAGCAGCAACAGCAAGCTAGCTAGCTAAATGTCCATGAATGTTTATGTGTTTCGACCTGTCCTTAAAATCAGTTCTGTTCGTTTTGATATTTCAACCTGCGTGTCCTGACCGCGTCTGGTGTGGATGGAGATTATCAACATGCGCGCGATGGCACGTGGACGGGTAGTCAGCATGTTAGTTCTTTTGTGACGTCACTTAAAAACTCAAATCACCTGCCCCCCAGCAGCCAGGTGAGCCAGAATCAACGCATCACTTCCTGGGGGGAGGTTGGCGCCAGCCCTCTGCATCATCGACTTCTTCTTCCTGCCCCGCTTCCCGGGCGTTGGCATGACAACAGGAGGGATGACCAAATCCTCTTTCTTGTCTGAAACAGGGACATAAAAACGGGATGGGGAAAGGAGGGAAGGGGAGAGAGGAATACAGCTCTGATTAAAAGAGACCAAAAACCACACAACATATCCCATGGGCCTCTCTGCTTGGTGAGTAACATCCAAAGCGGTCTCTCCTGGTATGCAACGGTGAAAGCAACAACACGTGAGTGGTAAAATCACCCCACAACACAGAGGCATTTTAATCTCTTCATATACTGGAACACCTGACAGACTTCATCGCTGCTAAAAAATAATCGGTTACACCCAACTGCCTATTTGGACAGTGTTGCACAGCTACATAACTAAACAAAATTGATTTAGCTTTTTTGAATGGGCCAGACAGATACTGTAGTTTGTATGTTTTGGATGTTATTCCAAGACAAAAAGACATTCATCAACTTTTGGATGATCACATTCATGGATGGAATTGCACCACCAGAGAACAAAGCGTCGTACTCCAGAACACTCCTTTGGTCCTCCAGATAACTTCCTTGGACCATTAGTGGAAGGGCATCAGATCATATTCTTCGACATTCAGATTGGGGTTTTTGGAGTCAATATAACTCATATAACTATTGGACCATCCACAGGTCCCAGATTTGATCATCTTCATATGTTGTGCAATTTATAGTGTGAGCTTAAATACAGTCTTCAGTAAAACACTACATCCAAGCATCCTGCATATATGAAGACATTTTAGACATTTTCTTCGTAGCTTATGACAGGGCTTACTGCAGCGTTTCCCAAACTAGGGGTCGCCTGATTTGAAAATGGGGTCGCGCTTGGTTCAGAGGTGAGCTTGGTTCAGTGACCTCTGGTAGCCGCTAGATGCGGTTGTAATAAACAGGAGTGGTTTCTCTTTTCTTCCTACACATATGGCTTTATCTTTTGAACGGTTTTAGCTGCAACATATTATGACCCCGTCACTGAAAGACAAGACTCCACATGTGTGGATGTGTCTGACGTTTCCCTCTATAATGCCCACATGCCGCGCAGGAGTCATTAGAATAGAGAGGACGGGACCAGACACTAAATCCTTTCTACACAGAAGACCATAGTGGGCGGCAGGTAGCCTACTGGTTAGAGCGTTGGACTAGTGACCGAAAAGTTGCAAGATCGGATCCCCGAGCTGACAAGGTAAAAATCTGTCGTTCTGCCCCTAAACAAGGCAGTTAACCCACTGTTCCTAGGCCGTCATTGAAAATAAGAATTTGTTCTTAACTGACTTGCCTAGTTAAATAAAGGTTAAAAAAATATATATATATATACACAATTATCGCCTGATGGTCTTCTGAACTTCCAAATACCTTTCTGATACATGTCAGTCACTTCAAACCACACTTCCTTAATGTTAGACTGATTTGTTATAGACTATCATAGCCCCAATTAAAATATTATACAACAAAAAAAAAGAGATCAAAATGGGGTTGCGGGCCAAAACAGTTTGGGAACCTCTGCCTTATATTATCTCAGCACAGACAAGTCATTTAAAACGCAACTCAACTGCACATCCAAACCAGGCATCAAACAGTCCAGAGTGCAGGTAAACACAACCATAGGACTGGCCATAGGCTAAGGCTGCAGATGCTTTACTGCTAAGCAGTAGGGATGGATGATGGCATACGGGGAGGAAGTAGTAGGCTAGGTGAGGCAGGGTGGAGGGGAGATGGAGCTGGGTACTCACTGTGGCTGTAGAAGTAGAGAGAGGAGTGCTGGCTGCTCTCTGACAGAAACCGAGAGAAGAGGAGAACACACTCAACACACGGAGCTCACTATCCCCGGCTCGCTCCCTCTCTCTCTCTCACCGCAGAGGGTAGGGGGGCTGGATCAGGTCAAGGGTTAGTGGCTGGCTGCTGGCAGCGTGTTGCCGGGGTTAGCTCAAGCAGCAATGTGTGTGTTACTGTGTGTTTGTTTGTGTGAGTGTAATGCATGTCTGTGAGTGTTGAGGATTGAAGTTTGTGATAATTTTTTTTTTAAAGACTAGGTGGTTCCACCTTTGCTGGGTCAGCCTATATCAACAACGGGATGAAATAAAATACAAATAAATGATCAAATTAATGTATGTCTGTATGTGAGTGTGTGCCAGTGAGTCTGCTTTGCTTGTTGATAAGCCAGGGAAGGTTTGCAAGCCACTCGGACACACAACCTATCACAGTGCGGGTTTTGGGGAACGGGTTTTGGGGAACGGGGGAATGCGGTGGAGGTTTTACCTGTGTTTGTGGGGTGTAGTGCGGACACTATCATGGTGTTGGCAGGGGGTCCGGGCACAAAAGATTGTGTGGAGGTGGGTTGAGAGACCAGGGTGCCTTGGGGAGTGGTTATCACTAGCCCCGCTGAGAGGGAGAGAGAGACGGTGACCTGACTGCACCACACCCCTCCCAGGGAGAGCCGAGGCACACATTACACACACAATGAAATACTGAGAATGTTTAAGTTGGTTCTTTCTGTATCTTTCAATATATAACATGATTAGACCAGACAGAAACAGGGAGGAGACACGCATAGAACAACCACAGAGGATAGCCAGACAAACTGACACTGGCAGAGTGTCTTGTTTACTCACCTGCCGTCATGATGCCAGTGGACTGGACGGGCACCACCGTGATATTCTGTGAGGTGTGCGGCTGGTGCAGATGACCACCTACGGCGTTCAATTGGACACCACCGCCTCCACCTTCCTGTTTGGGCACCACCCGGCCTCCCGTGTCCATGGTGAGCACAGCGGCGGGATAATGTGAGGAGTGAGGGAACGACGGAGAACCCTTATTGTCCGGACCCAACTGCTCCTTCATCTTGTTCAGGAACATGGCGTTTTCAATCTATCGTGGAGGGGGTCGTGGATCGTAAAGGAGGGGTAGAAAAGAGAAAGACAGGCAATAGAGAGAATGGGGTGAGATGACAAAAGGAAATGAGTAGCGGTGGTAGAGGTTGATAAGGGAAGTGGGAGAGAGGGGCAGAAGTGATCATTTGGGGAGGCCCGTTGTTTTGTTACTTACATATGTATTACAGTGGATTTGATGTTTTGCCATCCTCACCTAAGGTGTAAGCTCATTATTTGTTAGCGTTAACTAACATGTATTATTTCTTTATTTGCGACACCACCATGTACATTTCAAGATAAGGTCCAGTAATAAGGTTTCTACCTGTCCTTGTACTGTGGGAACGGGAGACCAAAAGTATGATGAGTTGAAATGGGATTCTTCCATTATTTCTGTAATTGAAAAGCAACATAACTTATAAACACTTGCTCGCTCTGCATCGTCAGTTGAAACGAGACCACGCCCATCTCAACTGATGTCTGGCCAAAGTCCTTGGTCTCTTGCAACTGCTAAGTATATCTAAGAAGTTGAGTAAAAGAAATGTAAGAGTTTTGCTCAAGGGAATGGGGGACGTTGAACGATACAAATGCTGAGCGAACACTTGTTTTCTTCACTGGCATGCATTTTGTCCACTGCCAATAGATTTAACTAAAGATAGAAAAGTGTGAGACATATTGATTGGAAGTCTCCATGGCCCCCCGGACAGAGAGTGTCGTTGGTGGTCAGGATTGTAAATGGCATGTTACTGTTTACATACAAATAAATGCATGCAGAGCGCAGTAGTGGGGGTGTACAGAAAGCATGTTTCCTCAATGGCTACATATAACCTTCGAGCTGTCTACAGAGATAATAACAAAAAAATATGGATACATTGTATTGAATGCACAATAGAATATATTTTTCAATGCCATGCAACTCCCTGAAACCTATTGGCTAGCTACTCTCACTGAGCTACATGGCAGGAGTGGGCACTATAAATAGCAAGGAACAAGTCTGTCATGGAAAACCATCCCGCTAGGTGTATAACGGGGAAGTTATTTATTGGAGCTTTGTAACACAATGGACCAGAAACAGAGACGTGTCTGCTAACAATTCTGATGGGGAATATTGAGTTAAGTTACAGTATTTCCTATCTCATCCCACACATAAGACAGCTTGCCAGCCAACGGGATAGCCAACACTACCTACAATAAAACACTCTCTAACCTTTATTTTAGCTAACTGGCTGGTGGCAAGCTCGATAGACTACTATTGATGTTCGCTAGCAACAACAGAGGAGTGAAATCTGAGCTAGTTAGCTAACGTAGAAGCTACCTAGCTCCTTGAGGTTAGCTAGCTAACTGTAGCTAACTTGCCTCCATTAATGTCAGTATTGTTAGCTAGCTGGCTACTATGCGGCCTAGTTTTAAGTCGACAATAAACAAATAAACTTCCGCTTGAAAACAACATTGTCACAACCCCTACGCCTCCATCCCTCTCCCTGTTCGTCACACTGTGAGAATAAAAAAAAAAACGAGAAAAAAAAACGTCGACGCCAATGCCCCTGTGCGAGACGCAGTTTCATGTAGACTTCCGGCTATCCAGACAGAGGGGAGTAGCAGCTCATATGAGTTGCTCTGTCAAACAGAAATAATTAACGATTGAGTAATAACTCGATGTTAATTACCGGTGTTGGCGATTTCCTCTCAACCCTGGGGCTCCCTCGGGTTGGGACAGTTCGGAAACTCAGTCCAAATCCGCCCAAACCCTCAGATTCTCCGAATTTTTTTTCCTCGATTTTTTTCTTTTTCCCTCTTGTGGGTCTGCTCCGCTCTACACTTCCGGTGCCTAGAAATCGATTTCCGGTCTTTGGGGACGTATATAACTATTAAAATTAATATGATCATATATTATATGATTATTAATATGAATTTATGATGATATGGAATGTACTTGTTATTGCTGGTAGCCTTCCACTATTAATGATGGCTGATAAAAAGGTATACCACAGACTAGGCAAAGAAAGGGGTTCCCAAACTGGTTTCCCTGGTCTTATTCCAGAAAGGTGCAATTTTATTTTTTAAATAAATTATGCTCCCCCATCATATATGTTTTGGACTCTCTCTCTACCGCACCTGCTGTCTCTATCTCTGAATGATCGGCTATGAAAGCCAACTGACATTTACTCCTGAGGTGCTGACCTGTTGCACCCTCTACAACCACTGTGATTATTATTATCTGACCCTGCTGGTCATCTATGAACGTTTGAACATCTTGGCCATGTTCTGTTATAATCTCCACCCGGCACAGCCAGAAGAGGACTGCCACCCCTCAGAGCCTGGTTCCTCTCTAGGTTTCTTTCTAGTTTCTGGCCTTTCTAGGGAGTTTTTCCTAGCCACTGTGCTTCTACATCTGCATTGCTTGCTGTTTGGAGTTTTAGGCTGGGTTTCTGTACAGCACTTTGTGACATCGGATGATGTAAAAATGGCTTTATAAATACATTTGATTGACATATTGTTCCCTCGTTATATTGTAGCGAATGGAGGGATCAGCAGGTGCACCCTGGTCTCTGGCATGAATACCCTGGTCTTCCATTTGGTAGGAATTGTAATGTAGCACAGATCGCTACACTGCCCTCTCCAAACGGGAAGCTACATCCCCTTGCTTTCCCTAACCTCAGCCCCCTTACATCCCGAGCTGTGTGTTCCTTCTGACACCAGTGTAGTTAACGGAAAAATCAGGAAGCAAACCCTGGTCTCTGGTGTGAAAGGAAAACACCCTACTCATCGTGCTATGGGTTAAACCACTTTAAATGGCCATCGCAATAATATACTGTTCCCTATCAGATATGGCTTTCCCATCACATAGGCCTACTGTTTTTCCCCCATCATGGCCATCATTGACATTGCTACCAGTGACGTGAACAACAGCTGGACATGATGGCCTTAAACCTACTTCATTCCTGCTCAGACATTACCATGCACCAGACAACCCTGAATAGCCTGGGATACATGGGTCCAAGCCAGCAAAAATATCACTAAACCCATCTAAATGCAAAACCACCTTCGCCAAAAGACCTCAACCCATAGTATCTGATGGGGTAACAGTATATGATGAGAGAACAATGTATTTTAGGAACAGTAGGTTTTGATGAATGTGAAAATGTTTAGAATTTATGTATTTAATCTATAACATAATAATAAAAGTAATCATCATCATAATCCCTCGACTAACTACCCTGCACATTGACTCTGTACTGGTAACCCCTGGTAACCCCTGCATATAGCCTCGTTATTGCTATTGTTATTTTACTGCTGCCTTTTAATTATTTGTTACTTTTATTTAATTTTTTTACTTAACACGTTTTTTTTCTTAACTTCTTAAAGCATTGTTGGTTAAGGGCTTGTAAAGTAAGCATTTCACACTTGTATTCAGCGCATTTAAAAAATATCATTTGATTTGATAATCATCATAATTCATAGAAAATATATAATTTGCCAATGTGTTGTGGAAATATTTTTCGGGGGAAATCTAGATTTTAATGAATTCAAACAGAGAATTAAAAAAACTGGTTTACATAATATTTAAATGTGTTTGTTTTTCTTATCTTTCAATTCCAGGTATTCCATCTTGACAGTATCTGACTCAAGATTCATATTAAATCTGCTCATATTTAACAAAATATAGTTATTTTATAGAGCCACGCTGATGAATCAGAGCTATATTTATATTTTATATTCGATATTTAATTTCAATGATCCCACCACGACTGATCAATGGGTGTTCTGTATCAGGGTTCCACGAATGGAATTGCGGAAAATTGTACATCCCCTAAATTACTAGAATTTAAATTTGATTGGGTAGTAAGGCAAAAGAGAAGGCGGGATTGTGTTTCCTATAACGCGATTGGGCTAAGGTCAGCCAATTACGTTGGACGGTGTAAAGCGCCACCAAAACATTTCATTTTGAAATTCAAACGGCTGTTGTGTTTCCAGCGAAACAAGAGTGAATGCCCGTATTGGTAAGTAAATAATAATAAACTAAAATGCGTGACATTTTTTGTTTATATTTTTATAATTACGAAGAGTGGTTCAAGTGAACGGCTGTTTGAATTTTGTTTTTTCTGCTATGGCTTTTCCGTTACCCCAACGGTAACGTAATTTTAGCTACACTCCTGCTAACATGCTATTGGTTTATTCACACAACTAAAGCACGGATTTCTAGCTACAACCTTTACAAAGTTAGTTTAATTCCACCCATCATTCCACTTGCTAACTGGCCAATGTTATTTTCTTTTTAGCTAGCCTATGTCATGCCATTGATGTATTTATTGTCAGCGTTACATGTTGCTCCCTCTGTTTCAGGTACACATTCAAGCCATATGAATAAAGAGGTGAGTGGGACTATAACTAGCCAGCTAACTATCAACCTAACGTAAGCTACCAATCTGAATAGGGTGGTTTTGGATATAAACAAGCTTAAGCCAGGAACTAGTTAGTTTAGTCTCTTTCTCTATTGGCAGGTACAGAAAAATAACATGCAGCTAAATGGACTGCCTGCTACAATCTGTTGTCACTTTGTAAAGTTAGGTGATTTTTCCTTCACTAACCTCTGCAGAACCACTCCCGACTACCAGTCATGTCTGGTAAAAGGGTCCTCTCCGCTTGCAGCAGTGAGAGTATAAACTCCTGCTCAGACCAACAACCTGCTCAGGTGTGTAAAAACCTTTTGCAAAACTAATACAGACAGTGATGACGGACATGTTCAATTCCTTTAGAAATGCACCACAAACACAAGTTAGATGTGTCCTTTTGTTTCCAAATGATCCTTAATTGCCAATAGTAAAAAAAAATAATGTTTTTTTTCCTCCTTTAGAAAAAGATGAGAAGGGTTGATTCAGACCCAAAGATGAGACCGACAGCAAGTGCAACGGGAACAAAGAGGCCCCTTCCACCAAAGCGTGCTGTTGGTGAGTGTCCTCACTCAAACTTCAACGACTGGTTTGGCCAATGTCATCTTGTTTTTCATAGTTTTAGCACTGTTTTTCTGTATTAGCAGTATTTATTTGTATTTTTATAATCCTCTATCTTAGCAGCCAAATTGATTCGGCATACAGGAGCAGCCACTATAGCTGCTGGTCCCTCTAGAGGTGAGATATATGTATGCATGTGATATTAATAGCTAGCCTTGTAAGTTTCTTGTTTGGTAATATTTCTTCACGTTGTCTTTTTTAAAATATATATACGTATATATTTAACCCCGAATAGGGTTTCAGAAGCCGCCCATTGCCTCTGTTGCTAAAGCAGGTAGGTACCCAAGTCCCTTTTCAATCACATGGTCCTTCCTTAATCACATTTTCTGTATATTGCATCCACAAACATTCTCTTCCATATCTTAAAACATGAGGGTGTTGAATGTGTTTTCCTAGCACCAATAGCAGCTGTTGGGGGTTCACGGCGGCCTGCATGGGACCTGAAGGGAAAAGTTACGGACATGGAGGGCAAGATTTCCAATTACCAGAGAAAAGTCCAAACGGTAGCCCAGGAGAACGAGAGCCTGAAGGAGTCTGTAGCTAAAAGCAGGCAGAAGGAAGCACAGATGACTTCAGACCTACAAGAACTCCACATACAGCTCAGGTACAGAGTACCAGGGAACATGCAGATTGTTGACTACTATGTGACATGGCATGGGAAAGGGCATTGTAACCACATAGGAAAGAGTGACTTATTTTGCATAAGGAACATCAAAGGAGAGTGTTAATTTAGCAAAACAAGTGGGCCTATAGCTGACATGATCTCTTGCCTTTCTTCAGTCGAGTACTAGTCATAACTTTATGCATACATTTAGCCAGTAGTGTTGTAGTGATACCATCAATTCAATATTCAATGTTACTCTTTTTGTCCTTCTTGTTTATGTCAATCTTAGCCATTTTTACTGTGTTGCAGCCAGTATGAACTGGAGCTGGCTGCCCTGTCTGGTGTCAAAGAGCAGCTGGTCATTGTGTCCAGCGAGAAGGCCTCCCTGGAGAAGAACTTATGCAACCTCACCGATGAGCACAAAGTTCTTCTGGGCTTGAGGGAGAGTCTGGAAGCTGAGCTTCACAGTGTGCAGGTAGGACATGTTCTCCCACACAAGAAGTGAAATGGCATGCAGGCCTACTCATTGTGACAACGGATCACCTTGACTGCTGTGACATGAGATGCATGGAGTATAGCTGGTGTTCTAATGTGTCTCTGCTCCTTGGTCAGTAGTATCTAGGGAGGTCTGGCATAGCCCTTTTTGGCCCAGCCTCATTCAAACTCACTGCCATTACGGCTTGTCACCAGCCCCTGTTGCAGCCCAAGATTTTGTTTTGTTTTTAGTGCATAGGTGTCTGACTTCTCTCTTTCTACCAGACCCAGCTCTCTGTGCAGTCCTCCACTCTCTCCCGTTGCCAGACCACCCTGAGGGAGACCCAGGACACTGTCCGCAACTTGGAGGAGACTGTGGCCCGCCAGACAGATGAGATTCACTGTGGAGAGATGGAGCGCAGGGAGCTTCACAACACAATCCAAGAGCTCAAGGCAAGGGGGTGTTTCAGTATGGGGAATGCTCAATTCCTTGAGATATGATTGTATTGCATAAAATTCAATTCTCTGGGGCCTATTGAATTATTTTTAATATTTTTTTATATTTCTGCTTCAAACAAACTGTATGCTCTAGTTAGCTAGGCCCCTGTCCATTTGTAGCTCATGATGGAGGAGCATAAAGTTGCATTGATCTTCTCACACTAACAAGACTGACCGCTCTCTTATTTCTATAGGGAAACATCAGAGTTTTCTGCAGAGTGCGCCCCCTGCAGGCCGGTGGGCAGAGTGACCATATTCAGCTCCCGGCCCATGACAACAAGGCTCTCACACTGGCCAAGACTGAAGAGGTAACAATCACACACCTGAAGCACAATCATGAAATGGGTCACTATAATCATTGTTTAGGTAATTGTATGTTTTTCAGTGTGGACCTCTAATTTTACTCTATTCTTAAATGTCAAAGATTGCAAACAAATCATCACTTCCCCATTCCCACGTAGTCTCACATAGGGCGTGCCGGAGATACCCAAAAGAGCTACAACTTCAGCTTTGACCGGGTGTTTGGGCCCTCCATCCCGCAGAAGGATGTGTTTGAGGAGATCTCCCTCCTGGTGCAGTCAGCCCTGGATGGCTACAACGTCTGCTGCTTCGCTTACGGCCAGACAGGCAGTGGCAAAACCTACACCATGGAGGGTGGTGAGATGGAGGACATGCGTGGGGTCATCCCCCGGGCTGTGCAGCAGATCTTCCAGGCCTCCAAGAAACTGTGGGAGCAGGGATGGAAGGTACCGATGATGCCATTGGTTTTCATCTGAATGAGTGGTAGCTGTTCCTACAGCTGGGCATTTCTATTATAGTGAACAGGGAATTTGAACATGTTGATTTGACTTTTGCTGTATTGATGTGTTTCTGCTTTTCAGATCAGATGATACTGTATATTTCCCATTTTGATATTTAAGTGGAATGTGTAAATGCATGGAACTTGCTATGTCAACCTTTTTTTGACCGGTACATCCCCCCCAGTTTACATTTACTGCCAGTTTCGTTGAGATCTACAATGAAACTCTGCGTGATCTCCTCTACACTGGCAAGGCCAACAAGAGACCGGAGCATGAGATTCGCAAAAGCGCCAACAGCGAGGTCACTGTCACCAATCTGACCTACCAGAAGGTCAACTCTGAGGATGAGGTGGGCATTTCAACACTCATATTATCTTACATTTTAACTAATGTTTGATTTTCATTTTATTTGTACGTTTTAGATTTTAAAGGTAGACTCAGCATTATGACCTATGCAGAAAGTAAACCACCTAGTGGGTAAATTTCTGCAACTAAGAGGGGCGAAGCGCTGTTTTGGTCTTGAGGCAACATAATTTCGCTATGTCGACCTTTTAAGTAATTTGGATGGCACTTATCCATAGAGACAGCGACTTGTGTAGAATTAAAGTATAGGTATGTACAAATGCATACCAGTAAGTGCATAATAATTACCTCAATAGTGCTACAGTAAAGGAATGATGTGAAGTAGCCTCTTGTTTAAAAAAGTAAATAATAACAATTGTTGCCCATTTAGGACCTGAATTGTCCTACATGTCAAACACAGGGAGGTAGAGCAGTTGTCTGATAAACCTGTATGGGCGGTTCAAATCCCTCTGCAATAAAGTATCCCCCTAGCCTATAAACTAATCTAATGTGTCCATTTTGACCAACTGTTCATCCAGGTCTGTAACCTGATTGCACTGGCCAACCAGAACCGATCCACAGCCCGGACCAACATGAACGACCACTCCTCCCGCTCGCACTCTGTGTTCCAGCTTGACATTGAGGGCGAGAACTCTGGAAGAGATGTCAAGTGCAAATGTAATCGTTTTGTACATCTGCAACCAACACAGGCTGAGATGTTAAATTAGAACAAATGATAATCCTGTTGTCTGATTGCGTTCTGGTATGAGTATCCTGACGGGTGTTCCTGTGTCTGTCTGCAGCCTCTCTGTGTTTGGTGGACCTGGCTGGCAGCGAGCGGGTGCAGAAGAGCCAATCCCAAGGGGACCGCTTCAAGGAGATGACGGCCATCAACGGCTCCTTGACCAACCTTGGGATTGTTATCGCTGCCTTGGCTAATAAGGTATGTGTTTGCAGCCCAATGCCTCTAGGCTGGTGGCTTGCTTATGGAGCCACAGGTGCTTTGTAAGTTATAGCTTGGTTGCGTTCACTTACCCTCCCACTCTTTGTCTGTATTCCAGGAGAGCTTTATCCCGTACAGAAACTCAAAGCTGACGTATCTTCTCCAAAGCTGCCTCGGAGGAAACAGCAAGACGTAAGTTGGGTTATGAGCGAAGTTTGAATGCGATTTCTGCTCGGATTAGTATTTTTAATTGACTGTTGGTTGTACGGTTGTGATTATGAGCAGATCAAACCTTTTGTCTCTGCTCTTCTAGCTTGATGTTTGTCAACATTTCCCCAGAGGCAGACAGCTTCCCAGAGACCCTGAACTCTCTGCGGTTTGCCAGCAAGGTCTGTGACCTCGCACATTATTTAATTTTTTTAAACAACATACAATTCACTCTGGAACATGTTCATATTAATGCTGTGCATATTTTGTTTAAATATATGAATTACAATGGCTTTTTTTTTTTTTACTGTTTATTTATTCTGTTGCAGGTGAATGATTGTGTTATTGGCACAGCATCAGCTAACCGGAAGTAAATGTGCTTTCTGTGGAGAGAAATGAATGTGGTATCTGTACATTGTGGTTTTTAGACATGCCCTTGTATTAGTGGTTATTTTATATTATTCATTTTTAATCAATTGGATCAGAGATACAACAGTCAATAAAAGCTCTCTTTTTTTAAAGTCTTTGTCTTGTAGTTAATAATCATAGATGGATGTTGTCAGTAGTGCAGGGAAAACAGTTTACCCACCTTTTTTGTTTGCCCAACCATTTACCCACAGTTTGCTGAAATTCTGTTTTGAGTATAAAAAAATATATATTTTAATAAAGCTACATACAAACATTGTCTCCCTTTTTGCTTTCTTGGGCAAGGCAGCTTCAAAATGCAGATGTTTCAGCCTATTTGAGTGCTTTCTGTGGTGGGGCAGCCTGTGGAAAATATGGAGTGTAGGGGTTGGTAATTTTAGTTTTGCCATAATTGGCTCAGTGTTCTGTCACTCATGGGAACACCACTGTACCACGCCTTAAATCTACATGTAGAGATCTTGGGTGCTGCAATAGACTTATTAGAATTGACCATACAAAAAGTCAAGGTCATTAGCCACAGGTCAAATCAAGTTATATATACAGTAGCTTTGATTGGACTGATGTCAACATCATACTTTCAAAATCTTATCAAGCTAGATAAGCAGTCATCATGCATCAAGTCAGCAATCTACTGGCAAATCCTTTTCTAACCTTGTCATAAAATAAATTACAGATTGAACGTAAACATTTCAAGATGGAAATGGCAAATTCAACAATGAGTGCTAAGGCATTGCTGCAGCCCGAGGTTTGATCCCAGGCTGTGAAGCGCACGATTGGGTTAGGGGAGTATTTGGCTGGCGGGAATGTCCATGTCTCATTGTGCTCTAGCGACTCCTTGTGGAGGGTCGGTCACCTGCAGGCTGACGTTGATCGTCAGTTCGACAGTGTTTCCTCTGACACGGGTGAAGCAAGCAGTGTGTCAAGAAGCAGTGCGGCTTGGATCTCCACCTTTGCCAAGTCCATAGGGGAGTTGCAGCGATGAGACAAGATTGGAACTACCAATTGGATATCACGAAAAAGGGGGTAATGCTATGGGCCATAAGTTTGAATACATTGGCCAAGCTGTCAATTCAGCATGACTTCTGCCGTGTTCAAAAAAATTGGAACCTCAGAACTGGGAAATCTCAAACTTAAGTGAGTTCAAGACTACTGGGACCTCGGATAAAACTAGCTCCGACTGGGAATATAATTAAACGGTCATCCAACTTGGAATGCCAACTCGAGATTTCGGGCCTCTTTCTAGAGCCCACAATTAGGACCGCTGTGCCACCTTCCTGTTCAAGTGAGCATAGCACAAGGTGAGTCCAAAAATGTGTATGCTGCTGCATACATTATGTAATATGTCAAGGAGATATGTATACTGTAGCCAAAAAAGTAATACTAAGTGTATGTTGTGTAGTAAGCTGTTAGTAGCCCATGTGCATCACCCTAATAATTTAGCCCACTGTTCTGACTTGATGTTGCAGATGTAGCCTGTTTTAGAGAAATGTAATCATTGAATATTGTAAGAGCTTTCCTAGTCTGTTTATATGCCCCCATTTATGTATCCTACGGTTCTGGCTTGGTGTATAGGGAGAATACTGTAAGGATGAACCATGTTCTGAATTCTGTCGCTGTAGATTTCAAAACCTGAACAAATAGTTATATTGACTACGTCTGTCCTAGCATTAACGTCTTAGTCGAAATTACCGATAGCCTCTTATCCGCTTGTCGTCCCCTTATACCATAGTCTGTACATCTCAATTGTCAGTAGAAACCACATTTGTTTAATCAAGTCAGCCATATCAGCTTTGTTTTTCAAAAAGGCAGTAAATGAGGCTGAATTAACTGTTTCGCTGCCAGACAAGGCTCTGCTGATAGCCAGGTGTAAGGATTCACTCCATGGTGCTGAAAAGAAAGCTCTACTGTTAGGGCCTACATAAAGCTGTCCCAACAGTTTTGTCGGCACTGTTTTGTCACGGTTATAGCGCAATGAATGTATTGTTTAGCGTTGTGGCTTTGCTGGCATGCATAAACATTTATTGTTTGCCCCACCAAGATTTACATGCTAAAATCTCCCCCGCTAAGCAGAATGGTTATTTCGTCTGATAATGTTACCTTCCAGATCTGTTTCAGAGAGGTTAAACTGAAATACAATTTATTCAGAGAGGAAGAGGCGAAGTGAGAGCGCTCACTCTCCACTAAATATGCTCAAAATAAACCCAATGTGTTTCTATGGGTTTAATATGCAGACCTAAACTTGCCGCAAGCCTTCCCGCCTAGGGCGGAGATGAGCATCTCATTATATCCACAAAAATATAAACGCAACATGTAAAGTGTTGGTCCCATGTTTCACATGCTGAAATAAAATATCCTAGAAATGTTCAATTTGCACAAAAAGATGATTTCTCTCAAATGTTGGGCACAAATTTGTTTACATCCCTGTTAATTTTTCCTCTGCCAAAATAATCCATCCACTTGAGGGGCCACTAGACATGTTACCCATAGAGCATGTTTGGGATTCCCTGGGTTGACGTGTACGACAGTGTGTTCCAGTTCCCGCCAATATCCAGCAATTTCGTGTAACGGATGTGAAACGGCTAGCTTAGTTAGCGGTGTGCGCTAAATAGCGTTTCAATCAGTTACGTCACTTGCTCTGAGACCTTGAAGTTGTAGTTCCCCTTGCTCTGCAAGGGCCGCGGCTTTTGTGGAGCGATGGGTAACGATGCTTCGAGGGTGACTGTTGTCGTTGTGTGCAGAAGGTCCCTGGTTCGCGCCCGGGTATGGGCGAGGGGACGGACGTAAAGTTGTACTGTTACATTCGCATAGCCATTGAAGAGGAGTGGGACAATATTCCACAAGCAACAGCCTGATCGAGTCTAGATGTGTCATGAGGCAAATGGTCACACCAGATACTGACTGTTTTTCTGATCCACGCCTCTAGTTTTTTAAAAAGTAACTGTGACCAACAGATGCGTATCTGTATTCCCAGTCATGTGAAATCTATAGATTAGGGCCTAATGAATTTATTTGACTGATTTCCTTGAACTGTAACTCAGTAAAGTCTTTGAAATTGTTGCGTTTATATTTTTGTCCATTTTTGTCTGGTTTAATTAACTAACCCCTTCTTTATTTGACCACTTTCACTAAACGCCACAAGAGGTTGAATTAGCTTGGTTGCTATGCTACCTCCAGTGTCTAGTCGGTAATCGAGACAACCCTGCTACCTTTTTAGTCGTCTGGCATTTCTTCAAAGGCGGCGCATGATGGGTTGTATGCAAAACACGATGGAAAACAAATCATACCATTGGAAATGTATATGTAAACAACGGAGAGAGGGTAGCTTGTCGGTATAGAGTCTGGCTTGACATAATTGTTTCAAAGGTGCACATTCTGAAACGGTAAGTTGTGTTTAGCTTGCTAGCTAGATACGTTTTAACAAGCCAATGTTAGCTAGCTACCAGTAGATGTAGATAGACATTGAAGGCACTTTTTAGTTGTAGCTAAATGATGCTCTCACGATTAAGAGCTTGAAAATTACTATGCTTTGTAACGAGAGAAACTCTAAACACTGCCTTTTCAACGCATGTCCACCGGGGCAGACTGTTTACACACCAGCATGCTTTACTACTAGCTAGCTAGATTGGCTACAAATGCTAGCTGGTTAGAATAATCGACTGACTGCAAGCCTGTGCTAACTAATTGCATTGCTATCTGTTATTTTGCTATGCATGTGACAACTTTGATTTATAGAACCAATCTGTAGGCTGTAAACATTAACCCCAGCAAAATGTTAAATGTTTTTGAGTCTCAAGGTAGTGTCTGTCATTCAGAGAAATTTGAGTCAATGTATTATAAGAAAGAATCGGTTGTGATCTGTAAAGCTTAGCTTACATTACATTAGTTTTGATTGGTTGATTGACCACCTAGTGCAATTTCATAACTGTTTCGGGAATGTGGTTGAACAATGTTTTGTGGTAGGCATTAATAAGCACTAATAAAGGGTCAATCATAGGAAAACTGCCTTCTTGTAGGTAAATGAAAGGATATAAAACATTCATCCACCACTTGATATAACGTGGCCTTTGAATTATTCTGTCACACTTATCTTTCCATCTCTTCAAAAGCTTAGATGCATTCTCTGTCAATGGGGCAGGGCTGTAGCAGCTCAGGCGCCCCCTCTGGCTCGGTGGTTCAGGTGTGCTTCCCCAGCTCCCAGGCGTCTGTACTGGACAGCCTGAATCGGCAGCGTGAGGAGGGCCAGCTCTGTGACCTCTCCATCCAGGTCCAGGGGAAGGTGTTCAAGGCCCACCGCTGCGTGCTAGCTGCATCCTCACCCTACTTTCACGACCAGGTGTGTGTCTTGTTCTGCTTGCTGTGCGTTGCAGAGCCAGACTGAACTTAGTTTAACTCTAACAGCCTCTGATAGTGTCTCATGTAGATAGTTTTCGTCCAAGGCCTATGGCACTATGCAACTTGCTGCACTAAAGTGAGAGCTTACGATAACCTTGATTCTGTGCATTGGGATGTCACCAGCCATCATTAACTGTCTCCCCCCCCAGGTGCTCTTGAAGAACATGTCCACTGTCTCCATCCCTGCCGTCATGGACCCGCTGGCGTTCGAGAGCGTCCTGAGCTGCGCCTACACGGGCCAGTTGCGCATGCTCCGCGAAGACATCGTCAACTACCTCACCGTGGGCAGCGTGCTGCAGATGTGGCACATCGTGGACAAGTGCACAGAGCTCCTCAAAGAGGGGCGGGTGGTGGGTAGCGCATCCCAGGGGGTCATTGGGGGAGTGCAGGGGAACCCTGGATGCAGTAGCAGTGAAAGCTCCCTAGGGGCTGGGAGTGCCCAAGCAGGTGGAAGCAACACCCAGGCAGCCCCTCACCCTCCCAGCCGCCCGTCCCTGAGTGAGAGCCAGTCTCCCAGCAGCACCAACTACTTCAGCCCCAGAGATGTCAACTTCGGAGGGGGGGCAGCTGGAGCTGCAGGGCAGGAAGGCTTGAACGCCACTCCCAGCTACTGCACCCCTTCTGGGGCCGAAGAGGCCTTCCTGATCGAAGAGGAGGATGAAGAAGAGCTCCTGTACCATAGGAAGCAAGGGAGCAGCAGGAGGAAACGGACAACCTCTGTCTCGGACCAAGAGGTTGGAGTCAGCGACAGCTTCGGAGTGTCGTCCTACCAAGACGGGGGCGCCTCCCCTCTCCAGAAGCGACCCACCTACAGCCAGCCCAGCATCATGCCCCGGAAGCAGTGGTTGGTGGTGAAGACGGAGAGATCACAGGACGATGACCTGATTGTGGTGTCGGGGGAGGAAGGGCCAGATGAGGAAGAGGAGAGAGAGTTGGAGATGTTGAGGGAGAGGGAGAGGACGTTCAACATATCCAATGTCAGGACTCTGTCTGGAGAGCTGAGGAGCAGAGCGGACCATGAGATGGAGGCACAGGTTAGTCAAACCCTTGATGCGAAATGTTTGTCTGTGTATGTGGCTACTTACCATTCTAACTTATCAGGAGGACAACTCAGTTTCTGTATTTTTGGATCGTTACCAAACTGAATCAGTTTTTCTTATAGATGGATTACTGCCAATCTTCTGAAGACTTCCTCAAGTTTGACAGTGGTTTGATGGACCAGACTCCCCCACAGCACCTTCATGACAGTGCTGGTCAGAGTGGTGGCAGAGCTGTTTCTGCCCTACTCGGCCAAGTCCAGTCTGCTGCTAGAGCTCAGCTCTTTCCCATAGACATGCAAGGCAACCAGATCCTCATGTACAGCCAATCCTCTGTAGACTCCTCTCATCCCATAGGAATAGGCATGGCTGGGGCACCATTTAAAGGGCCAAACTTAGAGCATGGAGCGGTCCATTTGTCAGCACAGGGGGGTTTGGGCGGTGGCATAGATGGACTGGATGGGGGTGGTGGCGGGGGTTCAGGGAAGGTGTTCATGTGCCACTGTGGAAAGACCTTCACCCACAAGAGCATGCGCGACCGCCACATAAACATGCACCTGGACCTGCGTCCCTTCAACTGCCCCGTCTGCGCCAAGAAGTTCAAGATGAAGCACCACCTGACGGAGCACATGAAGACCCACACGGGGCTCAAGCCCTACGACTGCCACGGCTGCGGCAAGAAGTTCATGTGGCGCGACAGCTACATGCGGCACCGCTCCCACTGCGAGAGACATGGCGGGGCGGCTGGTGGGCACGGGGATGGGGGAGGGTCCGACCGCACTGATGGCGTCTCCCCTCAGCACCTATCTCATCTCCCCCTCTCGGCCAGTCAAGATGCCGTTGGTGGCAGGACTGGGATCTCTGTCTTGTCGCCACATCATTCCAGTACAGGTAGCAGCAGCAATGCCGTCTCTTGCCTGGCCATGGCCAGTGCAGGAGTGCACTTAGGGGTCAACTCTCCGAGCGTGTTGCAGGGTCAAGGTTCTGTGTTTGGTCTGGGGGTCAGCCAAGGTGGGTGTGAGGAGGAAGTGTCTGAGGTTGGTGATAATGATAGTGTCACTTGACCAAACGGGTGAACACCATTTGTGTGTTTAAGACTAGGGGCTTTGGAGAGGTATTCCAATGACCTCTGGAAAGTGCCCCTCCTTGGAAAATGGCTAGGGACCATTGTACAGTTCAGTGTACTGGACATGTCAAGGTTATTCTCTGTATGACTTTTGTGGCACATGCCAGTAAGAAAACCAAAAATCAAAAGAGATAATGACTCACCAACAACACTTTTGGCAAAGTCTAAACTAGAAATAGAGAGGAAAGTTGCAAGTGATGTGTTCTACAATATTCTACGCTTTGTTCTACCAGGGAATGAGTGCATTTCAAGTGTCTGTGAAGAAGACCCTTGCAGTACTGCGGTCTTGTTTCACAGGATGCCCTTCCACATGGGTGATGTGTTCAATGTCCAATTCCAGTGTTACGGTACAGTATTACATCACTTGCTAATCTGCTCCCATTATGATAGGTGCAAAACTATAAAGTGTATAGTGTGTTTACAAGTCATCCTCATTTAATATTGATCGTAGACAACAAAGCATTACAGTCTGACACTTGGGTTACTTACGGATCATTCCTTACTCAAACTGCCAAATTCCAATGCATGCCTCGAGAGACATTGAGTACTATTAACAGTAGGCAGGCTCAACAAAGCTGTATCCACCAGGATTCTGTATGTTTTTACCAGGGTTTTACCTTCTATGAAGGTTGTGGCTATATTTTTATTCAGGAGAAAAACTTGTTGCTTGTAGTCTTTGTGTGCTTATCTGTTAAATCATGTGGTAAAATGTCATGATTGCAGCAGTTGAGGAAATTGTATTTGAAGTGAATATAATTAAAGATATGTTTAGATTTAACAAATAGGGAATATTGAACTATTTAACACTAATTTATGCTTAATGTGACTGCCTTACTAGAACATACGGGTGTAGGGTCTGAAAATAGACACCCTTGATAAGAGTATAAATGTTAATACTGAGCTATATTGTATGCAAAAGAAAATTGGAAATATTATTTTATACTAATACAATTGCTCAGAGAAAGATTGTCTTAAAAGTCTCAATCATTTTACTCCTGACACCACTTTTTTCAATACCCCACCTTGTGAGGATAACTGCACAGAGCCTTTTTCTAAAATGTTTTATGATTTGTTGAACACTTTGGGAGGGATTGTTGGAACATTCCTCCATTCAAAACTTTTCCACATCCTTGATATCCTTTGTCTGTGCTTATGGACTGCCCTCTTCAATTGGGTTTCAAATCCGGAGACTGAGAGTTGAGCTTGACCCAGTACCAGGACATTTTTGCCAGGAGGAGGAAACTTCGCCACAACTGGATCTTCCAGTGAGACAATAACCCCAAACACACATCAAAATCCACAAAGAAATGGCCATCTGTCACCAGACAGAAAAGGGCAGTCCATAAGCACAGACTAAGGATCTGGAAAGATTCTGTATGGAGGAATGGTCTAAGATCCCTCCCAATGTGTTCTCCAATCTCATAAAACATGTTTAAAAAGGCTCAATGTCATTATCCTCACATGGTGAGGTATCAAAAACAGGGGTGTCCATTTTTACCCCTACCTTTTGAGGGAATTTTTTTTTTAAACAAAATGGGTTTCTCTTAGCATTGTATTAGCATATATAGCTCAGTATTTTAAATATTTTAGTCATTTTTCTCGTGATCAAGGGTGTCAATTTCAAACCCCACTGTTTATAGAGATAAAGTGCTTTTGGTCAATAGTGAGTTTCGTATTGACTCCCTCTTAATTCTCAAGTTGGCTGCTATTTGTGAGATTGAAAAGGAATTCCATGGACTGTTTCAAGACTTTACAGTATGGTTTCAATAGAGGACTGTTCAACAACTTGCCTGGCTGCATTTCATAGCATTTAAATCACATAAAAGGATTCAACTTCATGTAACACGTTTTCATCAGTTGATCTTAGTCTGTACTATTGTATGACACTTAACAGCCAGTATCCAGTTGTCATCTTTATGGCAGGATAAATACCTTTTTTTCCATAAAGGGAAAAATTGTGAGGTTAAAATATAGAAAGCTTGTTGCTACTGTACACTAGGTCTGAAATATACTGTTTAACTTCTGAATAGTGCATATTTTGGGTTACATATTATTTGATATTGAACACAGTTGTTGCACATGCGTGTGGAACCGGAGTTGTTGCCTAATGCCTTCGATCACACCTACAGCGTCATTGCGCAGCATCGTCGATGTGTGCAACAAAAGTTCAACATTCACCTTATGTCTGTCAAGCCTTCTACGCATACGTTCAATAAATCCAACGTATGCACCACACAGAACGCACTGCAACTGCCATGTTGCAAGGCAAACGCAGTGTTCCATTGGAAATGAATGTACTTCTGGTGTACCAAAACACAATGACGCAGTCGGTGTGAGCGAGGCGCAAGTCTTCCTTAGACATTGTTACTTTAGGCCAAGTACATCAATGTGATCTTTATCAAAAGGCTAAATAAAATACCTGGTGTAATTTAGCAAGCTGTGCCTTGTTCCCATGTGTGATCTGTTACAAAAGAAACAAACTTTTTTTTTTAAAGGCCTTCATTTGTCTTTATACAGTCTTGTACTAAACTGCCCCCTCCACAGATTTTATGTTGAACGCTCTACAACAAAGCTTTGTGTCCAGTAAGCTTACTCTGCCCTTAACCTTGTTCTGAACACCTCCAAAACAAAGGTCATGTGGTTCGGTAAGAATGTGCCTCTCCCCACAGGGTTTAGAGCTTGAGGTAGTCATCTCATACTTGGGAGTATGGCTAGACAGTACACCATCCTTATCCCAGCACATGTCCAAGCTGCAGGCTAAGGTTCAATCTAGACTTGGTTTCCTCTATCGTAATCACTCCTCTTTCACCCTGATTTGTGGGTGACCATCCTACCCATGCTAGATTAGGAAGATGTAATTTATAGATCGTCAGGTAAAGGTGCTCCCGAGAGGCTAGATGTTCTTTACCATTTGGCCATCCGATTTGCCACCAAGGCTCCTTATAGAACACATCACTGATGCTTATTTATAAAACCCTCAAGTCTCACTCCCCTCTGAGATACCTACTGCAAACCTCATCCTCCACATACAGCACCCGTTCTACCGGTCACATTCTGTTGAATTTGGGTTATGTCATTTTTTGCCCCCCCCCCCAAAAGGGTTGGATCTAGGTCCCCAAAGCACACATTGTTCTTAATAGACTTGCCAAGTTAAATAAGTATAAAGTCCATTTCTGTAATCTGTTTTCGCATTTCCAAATGTACAATTCATGTTTTTCTATGTCTTTACCCAGAAAACACCTGTGGAGTGTTCAGTGGGACGTTTTGGAACGTTCAGATAGAAATATGGTATGTAGAACAAACACGCATTTCTGACATGTGATTACTAATTCCACGTCGGCTTTATCCATGGAAAATCTATCTGCCATGTTCAACAACGTTGGGCAACAATGTGGCGCTTTGTTTGCAAGGACAACTTACCTAATTGCTTTAAATGAGTTACCACAAACCACTTTCATTTATCAAAGTTTATTTAAAAGGAAATGTGATCTTTGCTTGTCAGTGTACTAAAAGGAAAATTAGATAACAAATATGTGACCTTCCCCGTAACCCTCTTGAATTGGTCAAAACAACGGAATCCAATCAGTGTCTTAGGGAGGTTTGAAAAAGAATGAGACTGATTAAATCATTACCACCATTTGCAGTCTCAAGCAAGAGGCGTTATGAACGTTCCTTTGATGCAAATCAACCTAAACACCTACCTGCTTACTACATGCCGAGATTAACTTCCCCTACAACAACACCCATCAGCATGAACACAGCTATTTCTGCGAAGTCAATGTGAACATTTCTTCAGGGTGGGTTATGCCTGAATAAAGTAGGACACTGCACTACATTTCACATTAACGCAAAGCTGTACCTGGCAGTTTACGTCAATGCATCTGCTCAATCATGTTCATTTGGCACCTTGAACACAAATGGCCAATCTGCCACCAAGTTGCTCTTGTAATTACTTGAGAGAAATAGAGTTGTTCAGGCCATTAGGTTGCACTACGTGGACACAGCAACCACACAGTAAATGATCCATGATTACGCTGACAGTTGGACGTGTAGATTGTGTAATGGCTCTGTATAAAATCTAAGATACAGTACTTCGGTGTTCATCTTCTATTGCCGGCATTCTAGAATACAAACAGACACCCATTCATTCACCCACCTAAAAGGTTTGTCAAAAGAAATATATAAAAACGGGTAAAATAATATCTAATTGAACTCATTTTTACAGCTACAATACAAAAATAACCTGACGTGATACTGCTCCCTCACACAATCCAGACGCTGGGCAAAAATCGGCATATAAATACAAAATGTAAACACTGGTGGTAAACTACCACGTCCATTGCCAATTTCAATTTGTAATGAAAGGTTTGCTGTCTCCCATCTGAAAATGTGTGCATTTTCAAGAGTTCACATTAGCAGGCACTGGTTTGGAAGTCAAGAGGCAGTAATGGGATGGCCTGGTCCCAGATCTGTTTGTGCGGCATAAACAGACCTGGTTCCAGGCTAGCAATGGGAAGCCTGAACACCCAGTAGGGTTGGGGCAGAGGTCATTCCGAGTCCGATAGGATGATCACTTCGTCCGGGTCACATTGAGTGGCCACGTTGACCTGAAAATGACACAAAGTGGAGATTGTTAAGAGGTTTGTATAGTGTACACAAGTGACGTCACGGCAGTGGAGTTAGAGCATGACACACACACACACACACACTGCATTCAAAGTATTCAGATCCATTGACTTTTTCCACATTTTGTTACAACCTTATTCTAAAATGGATTAAATTGTCCCCCTCAATCGACACACAATACCCCATAATGACAAAGAAAAACAAGTTTAGTATTGTTTGCAAATTTATGAAAAGTAAACTGAAATATGACATTTACATAAGTATTCAGACCCTCTACTCAGTATTTTGTTGAAGAACCTTTGGCAGCTATTACAGCCTCGAGTCTTCTTGGGTATGCTTCACCGTAGGGATGGCGCCAGGTTTCCTCCAGACGAGAGGCTTGGCAGTCATGCCAAAAAGTTAAATCTTGGTTTAATTAAATTGTATTTGTCACACGCGCTGTGAAATGCTTTCAAGCCCTTAACCAACAATGCAGTTAAGAAAACACCCCCCAAAAAGTAAGATAAGAATAACAAATAATTAAACAGCAGCAGTAAATAATAGCGAGGCTATATACAAGGGCACCGGTGTCGAGGTAATATGTACATGTAGGTAGAGTTAAAGTGACTATGTATAGATAACAGAGTAGCAGCAGCATAGAATGCATGTTTCCCTCCCTATAGCACTTGTAACATGAATGCGCCACAAGAGGAATATTTAGCTATGTGTGTGTTATATATATATATATAAGCTGTTCTATGGGGTTGGTTGATTTTCCTATGAATTACTCATTTTGTTTGCAGAGGAAAAGTACATGTGGACTGTTCTAGCATCCTCAAAATGCGCCTCAGCAGAAATATTTGTTCATGTTTCATATTTTTGTTGTTGTGTGGCGGAAACGAATTTGCTGCGGCGCAAGCACCACAGCAAAAAGGAGAAACACTGGACATACACTGTCAACTGTGGGACCTTATATAGACAGGCGTGTGCCTTTCCAAATCATGTCCAATCAATTTAACTTACCACAGGTGGACTCCAATCAAGTTGGAGAAACATCTCAAGGATGACCAATGAAAACAGGATGCACCTGAGCTCAATTTTGAGTCTCATAGCAAAGGGTCTGAATAATTATGTAAATAAGGTATTCTATTTAAATTAAGAAGAAAAAGAAACGCACACCTATTAAGACGAGGTGCTGGCTAGTGGAGTAGAAACGTGAAAATAAAAGAGAGCCGCACACTCTAGGAGCTCAGATGCAAAAATATAATACCAACGTTTCGACATCAGGTACACCCTGATGAAGACAGCTTGGCTGTCGAAACGTTGGTATTACATTTTTGCGTCTGAGCTCCTAGAATGTGCGGCTCTCTTTTATTCTATTTAAATTAAACCTGTTTTCGCTTTGTCATTATGGGGTATTGTGTGTAGATTGATGGGGGGGGGATACACGAATCCGTTTTAGAATAAGGCTGTAACGTAACAAAATGTGGAAATAGTCAAGGGGTCTGAACTTTCAGAATGCACTGTATGTTTGATATGCTGAGCATACGTGGAAAAAAAGCGTTGTGTCATGGTATTTAAACATTAGCAATCATCATTTACCCTCACCTTGTTTTTCTTGGGAGGCGGGGTGGACTGGGAGCTGGTGACCATCTCCTGGGTGGGAGAGTCTGCCCTGGTGGAGTCCGCCTGCAAGGGGCTACTGGTCACCACATCCATGTCCAGAGGGAGGTCACGGCCACTGCACACGGACAGAGAGAATTCATTCATTCAAGTCTCCACATTTGAAAATGGATAGGTATCTCCATGGATTTTTTTTTCTCTTTCCCATCATTCATTCTGGTGCTACAGCCTTACCTCCCATTGTGGTGCCTTAGAACCCCGTTGTAAGACTTCCTGGATTTCACCTCCTCTTTCCTCTTTCTCTTCTTGCCTCTGCAGGTGTCTTTGGGACTGGGTGGCCTGGGGCTGCAATTCGCTGACCTCGTCTCAGTGATGACCGTGCAGGAGTCCTCATTGGTCGAAATCAGCACCGGTGACGGTGGCAAAGAGACCTGATTCGCCGCCATGGGGGAGGCTGAGGAGTCCTTCGTTTCCACACCAGTGCTTATTGACACAGCTGAAACGTGATTGGAGGAAACAATGTCCTCCTTTGTCAGGTTGGTATTGGATGATTCGTTCCCCTTGTCTACCTCCATCGCCTCTGATTGGCTGGGGCTGTCTGTGGGGGATTCGTCGACTAAGGAGGAGATCCGTGGGGTGTCAACCCGGGAAATGAGGCTGATTCCGCTCATTACGGAGTCTTTGTCCACCTCAGCGTTTCCTTCATCCTCTCCTCCATCCTGGTCTCTGTCACTCCCACCATCCACCCCGTTCTCACTCTCGTTTGCTGCCTCCACTTCGTTGTCCTCCTCCTCATCATCCTCTGAAAAAGAAAAGAAAACCCAAATCAGTTGAAAACAGATTTTTTAAATTTGATTTCTGCATGTTATTGACCCAGGATAAACCGGGTTAAAACAACTGAATTTGAGAACGGTGCTGTGTAAATACAAATTATCATCCTCATCACCTGGCCCTGCTTGTGATTTGCTGGCCTGGATCTCCTCCTCGATGTCTGGATCAGACGACTCGTCGTCTTCATCATCATCCTCCTCCTCCTCAACTTGCTCCTCACCCTCCTCTCCCTTCTTCAGGGGATTGTCATCGGCTGTGGTGGCCTCCAGCGCCGATGACTGACCCTTCCGTTGACACACACAGAAAAGACAGACAGTGAGTGGTGACAGATATAGTAATTTATGTAAATAAATACCATGTATTTTCAAAGCAGATGTGGAAAAGCGTTGGCTGACTACAACAGGTCAGAATTACAAAACATTTTTAAAATGTCATCTCCAGTCATTTCTAAAATGTAAATTGGTCTCCTTCAACACCTTTCTCCTCCTCCTACCTCTTTCTTCTGCCTCTCTCTCTCTATCCGTTTAGCCCTCTCCTCCTGCTCTGTGTCGTCCTGCTTCAGGGCGTATTTGGAGATGACCTGCTCCAGGCTGGAGAGAGCCACCTCCCGGTTAGTGCGCAGCTTACGGGCCAACGTGGGGTCCAACAGGGCAGGGTCAGTGGCTGGTAAAAGTGGGCAAAATGAAAGGGGGGGTGGGAGTGACTTGAGTGAGAGTGACTTCGTAGTCCATCTTCTTAAATAGTTCCCACACATCCAACCTGATATCCACAAAGCAGCATACTGGTGTCACTCTTTCTGTAATTGTGTGTCAACTACCAGGTTCACAGCTTCACACACAATGTTTCTCATTTATGGCTCTTGTCTCTCTGCAGCAGAGGGTGTGGGGTACACACACACACACACACACACACACACACACACACACACACACACACATATATTTATTTTTTAAAACCTTTATTTAACTAGGCAAGTCAGTTAAGAACAGATATTCTTATTTACAATGACAGCCTAGGAACAGTGGGTTAACTGCCTTGTTCAGGGGCAAAACAGATTTTTACCATGTCAGCTCGGGGATTCGATGTCGCAATGCTCTAACCACTAGGCTACCTGCCGCCCTAATGTGTATGGAGGTGTGTTCGTCAATTCAATTTTGAGTGCCAGAGTGCCCTCAGGGTGTTCGTAAAATTCAGAGCGTTGTCAGATTGTCCGTTCGTAAATTCATAGCGTTCAGAGAGCACACTGGACACTGGCCGAGGAGTAGGGTTGATCTGAGCGTTCTGACCTCACAATGCCAGTCAAGCACCCACGCTAACTGGCTAACGTTGGCTAGCTACTTCCAGACACAAACGTGGGAACAGCTCACTGACCATTTTACTCGCCCTAGCAGAGCTGGTTAGGCTGTTTTCATGTTATCCAGAGTGTTGATGATGCTGCTGGCAACAATATAATTATGCGTTTTTGCCGACGTTCGTGAATTCATCAGTTATTCTGCGCTCTGGCATGCTCAAACGAGAGTGCTCAGAAATCTGAGTAGATAGCCAGAGCGAATTTACAAACACACCCATTGTGATCAATATGTTTGGAAACATCGAAACGCAATAAAATCACAGTATCGAATCACAATACATATAGAATCATGAGAATCCCAATACATATTTTAAATCGGCACATAAGTATAGTGATAATATCGTATCGTAATTTCCAGCCTAGTGTGTAATTCTCTTTATTCTCACACACAGAAATCGCACAGACGGAAACATACAGCTCCAACTAGGAATGTAAAGTTGTGTGTATTACGCTCTCTTACCAGGCTTGTAGAGGTCTGTGAGGTGCGAGCCGAAGTTGTAGACCATGTCGAGGTGGCGTCTCTCCTGCAGGCGGTTGCCGGTCTCGCGGAAGGCGTCCTGAGCGATCTGGGTCAGCTGCTTCTTGCTGAGGTTGAGGCCGTGGCGCTCGTTGGCCCGGCGGATATGTTGCAGGATGTCTGTGTAGTCGGGGGGATTCAGCTGGGCCTCGGGACCGTTGATGAAACGCTCAATCTGCAAGTAGGGGTGGGAAGAGCAGGATGAGGAGGGGTCAGAGTGTACTGTATCGCCATGAGCAAACACTAAGGACAGCAAAATCAATTGCTAGGAACACAAGCATTTCACTACACCCGCAATAACATCTGCATGCGACCAATAAAATGTAAATGGTTATTGTTTTCATGCATTTATTTTTATTCCTTGATATTATCTCATACTGGGGTTAGTTTTAAATCTAATATTCATCCATAGTCTATATAACATAAATTAGCAGTGGTCAAAAAGCATTGGGTTGTCAATAAACAATATGTTGGTTACCTTTCTGTTGACCTCAGGGTAGCGTGTCCCTTTGTATTGGATCCTCTGCTCGATCACTCGGCCTGTCAGACTGCTGCAGCCCTTCAGCTCACAGAGCTTATCATAGATCTTCATCATCTGAGAGGAGAGAGAGGACTTCAGTGGCTTCTATCTATCAAAGTCATGTACAGCTCAAGCAGGAATCAAACCCACAGCTCTGGTGTTACAAGCGTCACACTCCAACCAACTGAGCCATTGGAACCAATAGGCCTCGGTGATCTGACCTTGCGCTTGAGCTTGTGCTCCTGGATGTAGCTGGAGTCCTCCTCTTCTAGCTCGTTGACACTCAGCTCCTTCTCCTGCAGCCGCCGGATCTCATCATTGTACATCTTCAGCAGGTTCTCCAGGTACGCAATCTGAGAGAGCGAGAGAGAGAGCGAGATATGAAGATATGCCTAGCACATTGCTCCTTATGATGAACTATCAGATGCAAAACATTATAGTAATCTACACCAAATAAAAGCTTTTAAACCCGTGAGGGTGACCAAGTGCACACTTTGGGCAGAAGAGGAATAAAGCTATAGAGAAGTCTTGGACTCTGTCCATTCTTGGGGCTGCTGACCTGTCTCCGGGAAGCCTTCTTCGTCTTCCTCTCCTCCTCCTCCTCCTCCTCGTCGTTCTTCTCTTCCTGCTGCCCCGAGGTAGACGGTAGCTCCTCTGTCGGTGCCTCCTCTTTCATCTCCTTCTTCTCCCCGGCAGTAGGCTCCACCTTCACGACAGTCTGCCTCCTCTTGTCCGAGTGCTGTTTGAGGACGGTGCACAGCTCGTTGATGTAGACAAAGGTCTTGGTGCGGCGGGCCTGGGCGCGCGTCAGGCAGCGGCCCAGCGTGTTGCGGAACTCCACCGAGGCCAGGAAGTTCGGCGAGGCCTTTGAGTGCTTGGCGTGCAGGAAGGTCATGACCTCAGGGCAGTCCTGTGTGTGGGCCGAGCAGTACTCTACAAACTGAACAAAGCGAGGGAGGGGAGTGAACGAGGGAGAAGGGTTTAGAAGAATGTTGTTCTATCTTTCCACTGGGGGGGACACAGGGTTGGTGCAGACTTTTGTTCCTGCTCAATACATGGGCTTAAAGATGAGTTATAATCAGGTGTGTTAGTGCTGGGATTGAGCAAAAGCCTGCAAAACTATGGGATTTGAAAAAACACTGATTAAGAGTGATGTGGGAAGGCCCAAATTCGAAAGGATCATGCACAAATTTGTTATGATTTCCGTGATCTGCAAAGACTCAAAGCCACAGCCGTAGTTGTGCTTTCCAGTGTTGCAGCTCCACTGACATATTTGTAATGTGACTGCACCAAACATCTCCACCAAACATCTCCACCATCCATCCATCCATCCATCCATCCATCCATCCATCCATCTACCCTCTTACCTCAGTAAATAGCTTCTGGTTTTCTGCTTTAAGAACATGGCTTTCTTTCTTCACTGTAGCAAAAGGAGATTGGGTGATGTGAGTTGGAGCGGGCTGTTGGATTTTTGGGGGAGTACGATGATTGGCTGAGGGTTTAGAGGAGGTGGAGGAAGAGGGTTGAGGCCTCTCCTCTTCCTCATCATCATCAAGGATTACAATGCTGTCCATCACTGCTGCTGAGGCAACCGCCATCAGATAGGGACTATTCTTTGCTGAGGAACGGCAAAAACAACTGTGTTAAAATGATACCGTGGGCAAATTCAAAAGTAACATACCACTGTCATGCCATCTGGTTTAGTGAGCCTATCCAATACAATGAATGGTCAACCATTTTTACAATACGACAATTACACAGGATCAGGCACAAACATCACTGCTACCTATTATCCATTGTAAACCCCACCCTGTCCCTTTTCACCAGCACGATTTAAAACAAATGTTATAACAACAAACATTGTTTATATTTTGTAGGCTTATCTACAACGAAAACAGACACTGACCGCCAGTAACGTGAGCTAGCATGCTAGGCTAACGTCGAGGACTCTTGCTAAGTAGTTAATTTTTTGGATTAAACTAGATTTGAGCTGGTTGAAACTTCTGTCAGGAAAAAAAAACACGTTTACTGCAAAAACACTCCAAACACCACTGTTGTGTTTGTTGTTTCCTTGTTGGCTGGCTACCTCGCTAACCTCAATTAGCAACAAGCTAATGTTAGCTACTGCTCAGGAAAGCGCCAATCTCTCCGGGTAAAATGGTAGGGGTATGACAAAGACAACATATAAACAAATTATTTTACTAGCTTTATGTATGAAAATGCAGATGTATATAATAAAGCTACTGTTTTAAGACCGTGGTTAGACGGTTAGCTATGGACAAAACAATGATAGTCAACTTACCCGCTTGATACCGAAATGTCTCGCCCCGAAGAGCTCGGGAACATTCAAGCCTACCATTGGTTGTTGGTTGGTTGTCGCTCAGTAACATCATCGATCATTGGCTATTCACTTTACTCCAGTTTCACATGTCAGGTGTTTTGTCCAAATTGTCTACATTTGCCCGTCAGCTTGTTTAAAGCTGTATAAGTCACTTTTTGGTCGATCCGAACAAATTCAACATATAAATGTGTGTTATGGATCTGTCATTCTTCATTGAAAGCACGTTTAAGAAGTGCTAGAATTGTTCTATGTGCGCTATTTCTATGCTTCTTGTTCTTAAGTTTTTTAGTCTTTTACTTTCGTTTTTGTACACCAGCTTCAAACAGCTGAAAATACAATATTTTTTGTTAAATACTGTATTTCACAACGGTTTAAGAATAGATTGGTAAAATGATTTTCTACATTATACTTGCTTGTTTTATCACATAAACTGAAACTATTAGAATTTTAGCAACCATGAAATGGCGGAGCGATTTCTGCATAGTGCATTTACCTAAACAAATTCGTTATTTCGTTTGTCTGAGACTCTTCGATAAATATTGATAGCAAAAAAATAAGAAGAATGTGTATTTCATTTGGATTAAGTGATTAGGCGAATACAGTTTCGCTCCTTGCAACTGACAGTACAACCATATGGTTAAAACTAGGCCAACTCCAGCAGCGACGAGTTTGGGCTGAATACACTTGTCAGTCTATACTTGTAAAAAAAATCAAATAAAAAAAGGCAATTTTTTAATGCCTACCTTGAGACTGTGTTCGTCCTGTATATCTGCGTGTTTTTATTTTGGCGCTGAAAAAAAAGTGGTGTTTTAACGCGACATCTGCCAAATGTGCCATTGTTTTAACAGAGAAGGAGCAACCAGTCATTGAACTAGATTATTTTGTTTGGGCTTTTCAATCACGAAAAGCACAGAAACACAGTATATATATATAGCGTGGTAGTGCGTAAAGTAACTTCCTACACTCCATTGAAAAACAGTGGATACGGGTGCAGTTTGACAGACATCACATAAAACGGTACTTTTAATCAAAAACGATGGATTACAACACACACAAAAAATAACACAGTGACACAGGACAAACATGTACAGGGTGGGGAGAATGTACATTTTTACAAGAATCCACTGACTGAGACTTGATGCACACACTTGTTGCCGCTCAACTCCATTCTAAATCGTGGAGTTGAGTTTAGTCAGCTAGGTTATGACCAAGGAAAACGTCGAGTATTCACATCCTTGAGTCAAGTTGTGTGGAAGCAAAAGCACCCCTAATCAAAAGATCCTAGGATTTTCATATGATAAGTACTTCTTATCTACTTATCACATGACCAATAACACAAATTCAACAACGGGGAAAATGCTTTGAAGATTAAGAATTTATTACATCCCATCACAAATAGTCCTCATTTGCTCAAAGTTGTTGCTCATTCCTGGCAAATACACTAATCTAACAATTCTGATGTGGTGGTAGCAACATCAATAGCAAAAAACAAAACATCACTATAGCCTATATACCGTCTATACAAGACAATATATAATTAAATAAAACCCTAAACAAACTAAATGAAAACAATATATAAACACACTTCCAGGGAATTACTCATTCCAATTGAAAGGATTTTGTCTTATGTTCACCTTCAGAATCAATAGAAGAGCCAATAATGACAGGGTTCAATCTATAATTCCAGGGTCAATTAACCCAATAGAACCACTAATAACACAACACACAATTATCTACATCCATATGTACATACGCTCATGTGCACAAGTCTCTTGAGTTCTTCTACAGAGGAATTCACAGTTGTATAACCGTATTTAAATATGTCAATATTTAAATCAGTCACCCAATCAAATATTTGTATTCCCCCGACCACTTGTTAGATCGTTCATTTTCAACTGCTGTCAGAAACTCAATATCTTCTTTCCGTGTACCACCTTCCACAAAACGGTGCACTTTTATTCCTGAAATTCCAGCTTTGTTGGTTCCATTACACACTCCCCTGGGAATCCCAGGAGTTTCCACATTTACTTCACTTTCTGTAATTGAGAGAGGATAAGGATGAGCCCAAAGTGTGTCAACTAACAAAAAAAAAAGACAATGGGAGAAATCCAAGGGCCTACATAACAGATAATGTCATCATATTACATAGTAATCCATAGTAAATACATTTGATTGATTGACAATCCAGGGGCTGGAGTTTTAACTAGAGGGATACAGCTTGAGATTTGGGCAAGACAGTGTTATCTGGGAAATATACATAGACACATAGTAGTTACACTTAACTCCAAAATATGTCTGACGACATTTACGAAAGCGCAATTACCTTCTCTTGTGAGTTAGTATCATCGGACCCTATAAAGGCAAGAAAAGGTCAAGCATTAGATTGACACACAAGATCCAAATGAATTCGAAAGATCCAAATTCACACTGTAGCTTCACGGCTTCAACATCTTTTTTTGTGTATCTTAGTTCAAACCGATTGTAGTTACCAGAGCTAAATGTCCAGGAGACGATCTTGATCAAACCATAGAGCCCCAGTGCCACGGCAACCATCGCCATGGAGTCTTCAATGGTGGGACCATTAACACCTGATTGGGATGAAGAGATAGAGTACATTTAAGACATACTCAGGATAAGTTGTGTTGTGTCAAGTCAAATGTATTTGACATTTCAGATCAATGTAATTGCATATCAGAAATGATAACCTGGGCTGTTCAAGCCCTGAATGCTGATTGGCTGACAGCCGTGGTATATCAGTAGGTACCACAGGTATGACAAAATATACATTGTTATTGCTCTAATTACATTGGTAACCAGTTTATATTCGCAATAAGGAACCTCTGGGGTTTGTGGTATATGGCCAATCTACCACGGCTAAGGGCTGTATCCAGGCAGGTGGCGTTGTGTCGTGCAAAGAACAGCACTTAGCAATGGTATGTTGGCCATATACCACACCCCCTAGGGCCTTATTGCTTTATTATACTGGTAGGCCTAGAGACACTGCTATATGGACCCATGTATGGAATGTAAAGAACATTGCTTGAGGTAGAAATTGCCCCTAATCACAGATTGATTCCCTTACGCCAATCCTAACCTTTACCTCTACAGGGATACAAATATCAGGCTCTGAATCAGTGAACCCAGGAGCAACATCCATCAACTCAATGCAGCTCTATTAAATTATCTCTCACCGATGACATTGAGGGTGACGCTGGCCCGCCGGGTGCCTCCAGGATGGACGGCCACACAGGTGACCTCCCCTCCACGGCCAAGGTCCAGCTTGGCTGAGTCTAACTCCAGACGGGTGGTCTGGCTGTAGGTGTTGTCTGGGCCCTGCCTGTGGCCTGTCACCCTGCCCTGACCCAGGGGCCTGACCTTACCGTCAGGCCCTGTTAACTCCCAGTAGAACTCCAGGGAGAGGGGGAGGAATCCTGACGCCTCGCATTGCACCTTCACCACCTGTCCGGGCACGGAGAGAGGGAGCGGGGAGGGGAAGATGGAGAGGGACGGAGGCTCTGGGAGAAATAGAGGGAGAAATAGGAGTGAGAGAATGAGGTAAGAGGATGATACACATAAATACCATGTTTTCTAATGTACTGTATATGGAGTTACAGTAGTTATTACAGTGAATATACTATACATAGTGGTTGAAATTCTACAGGTCTAAAACAAACATTGCAACGCTTTAGTATTGGCAGACTAATCAAGCGTATTCATCTCTCCTCACCTACAATCTCCAGCTCCACTGCCACCTGAGCCAGGAGATAGGGCAAGTACGCCGTGCAGATGTAGGTCCCTGTGTGGCGCACTTCAGCTTCCTGCAGGATCAGTGAGGCATTTCCTGTCTCGTGCAGAGCCGTGAAGTCTAGCCCCGCTCCCTTTTCCTTGGTCTCGGCAAATCGGTCAGTCTTGCCGTCGTAGGCCAGGACTAGACGGCCATCGCCCCTGAACTGGTAGCGCCACTCCACGGCGAAGCCCGAGCCAGAGAGAGGAGAAGAGGCCTCCGCCCAGAACCCACAGTCTAGAACCACCGGTTCCCCGAGTCTGGAACGGACCATGGGGGTTCGACTGGACACACTGAGCACCACTGGGAGAGAGAGAGAGAGAGAGAGAGAGGGGTAGGAAAGAGACATTAAACTTTCACACTGCTTTATCTGTGACATTGCGTAGTAATAAACATCACTGGATTCTATACTTCTTCATGGCATATGACAAATTCATTTAAATGACTTTCTTTTCAACAAATTCTTATTTACAATGACGGCCTACACCGGCCAAACCCGGACGACGCTGGGCCAATTGTGCACCAGCCTATGGGACTCCTAATCACGGCCTGGATTCGAACCAGGGTGTCTGTAGTGACGCCCCTAGCACTGAGATGTAGTGATGCCTCTAGCACTGAGATGCAGTGACTTAGACCACTGCGCCACTCGGGAGGGAGCCCTAGTTAATAATAAGTCATTATAACTGTGGTGTTGGTAACTGTATACAATTTTGATTCGAAGTCCATCTTTAACACTTGTAATGGTTAAATACAACAATCTGACTTTAACAACCCTTGCTCAAGAAGAATGTAATTATTTTTCAATCATAGGGCTCTTTACCAGTGGGTTCCTTGGTTGCCGTGGGAGCACGCATGACACTGGATAGGGCCAGCTGTCCGTCCAGGCCCTGCAAGGCTGCAGAGTACCAGTCAGCTTGCAGGTAGATAGGACTGTGGGCAGAGTCAGTGAGCGGGACTGCCCATTGAACGGTGGAGGGCTGGGGCATGAAGGGGTTTATCTCACACTGTGGTTTATGGACTGAGCCCTCTGGTGGGTGCAGAGAGGAACTGCAGAGGATGGCTGCAGGGTCTGATGAGAGAGAGGGAGATTTGTCTGTAGAGGTGGTCCTTTCAATGAAATAACATTTATTTTTCTGAAACGCTCTGCCTAAAACGATAACACCTTTGTAGTCTTGTATAACTTAAATGAGAGGCTTGGTTTTAGAGGATGGCGAATTGTTGAGCTGTAACACCAAATTGACGGAGTGCACCTTTAACAGCGACTGGTTTGTCATTCAAATCCTACATAATTTCTAAAGAGATTGTCCTACATAATGTACAATGTATAAGTACTGACCAGTGATGTAGTAGACTCTATCATTGCTGATGTCTGCAGATGGTCCCTGCTGTGACTTGGTTTGTTCACTCTCTGGGTCTGTATTGATATACAGCAGTGACTTCTCCTGAATCATTGCAGCAGGGAATCCGCCACCTCGACCTGGTTTCTCCTGGACAAACCAGCACTCCAGAATTGGACAGCTGGTCCCATAGCCTGGAAGAGAGATGGACGAGAAAGTTGTGTGAATATGTGAGACCGTCAATGTGGACAGGTGAGAATATAAAACTACTGTAGATTAGCTTGGTAAGAATAGATATGAAAAGGCAATCAAAAGAGCAGATGGAGATGCTTAGTATTCAGACAGTGAAAACAAAAATATTGTAAGTCCCTATTACTGTAAATCTCTATTATTGAACTGTAATACATTAATATACATGTAATACATAGCAATTGCATTCGTATGAATGCATATTTGCTGTAAGGCTGTTTATGTGTGCTTGTCATTTCACACAATGATCTAAATTAATCAACCAAGTTCAATGCATATACAAGCGACAAAAGTAAAAAGTATCACAGATCAATCCAGATTAAGTAGATACGGTAGCAGCAGTTGCTTCAAATTGTATCATATATTAAGTCATTTTCAATATTCTTCAATATATATATATTTAAAAGCTACACCACAGATGCCGGATAGTTGAAAGGAAATACACGAAGAAAAGTCGATAATTTTACCTTGTATGAAGTAAGTAAAGGCGAGAAACGATAGCTTGTAAATTGTTGAAATATTGGCCATGGTTGTCTTCGACACTGTTATCAGCTGTTCTGGTGTAGTTTGGAGTTGTTAAAGCATGGAGAAATATGATTTTGTCTTCGGACTTCCCCAGTGGCCTGCGGAAACTGCTTTCACTTTCATTTTTCAGGCCGACATTTGCATAGCTAGACGAGGCATAGATAACGATAAACCATCACGGTGTCCAATATTAGGTTAAGTCAATACACTGGTTTTATGAGGCGCAAATTGCATGAACATGTTGTGAAAAATATACTGTTTTACAAACTCAAGAGAGCTTCGTGCACAACATGATTTGCCCCGCAAAGAAATCCGACGACGTCACACATTGCAGAATGCACACTCAACACTAGATGGTGCACCAACACTGACGTTACTTTCAAACGTGCCCCAGCGTGGTCAAGATCACTTGATTTCTTTGAAACTGGAATCTGGGAACATGCACACCATTGGAGGTTATACCTGGCTGGCTGCTTCTGTTCGAAATTACGAACGTCACATGGATTTCGGTACAGTGGCATTAATTAATACACGATAGGTCATTATTTTATGAAAGAGTTAGCCCCTGGCTGTCTTGTATTTCCAGTCAACAGGTGAAATGTGCTCCCTTTTAAATAGAACATTTAAATAGCTTGTTTTTCATTCTTCCTGAATTGGAATGTCACAGAGTTGCCTGATTGTTTGCAGAATGCAGAGAAACAAGATGTCAAGAAGGAATAGGGTAATCTGATCCAAGATTTGTTTGTGGTGAGGCAACTTCTACTTTGATGTCGAGAGACGGAGTCGGGTGAAGTTGCCCTAAAACGCTGATCTTGGGTCAGATTTGCATTTTCCCAACTAATGGTTAAGGTTTGCAATGGACGAGGGGAAGCTGATCCCATATCTGTTCCTAGAGGAATCTTTACCCCAGAGCGACAGATACCCAAAAGTCAAGTGACTCATCATGTGATTTCTTTGAAACAGTAGTGAGGAGAGTTACAGTCTACATATAGATGGCACTGTGGCATTGTTTATCCTTCACTGTAGCCTGCGTGATGGCTGGTTTTTGACTCTTTTATTGTTCATTTCAGGGACTTTCCATTCACAAACTGAACTTGCTTTGGTTATTCCCGTCACTCACATACCAGAACACACTGGGAGTGGGCAAGAATTCCAGAACACATTTTCATTGGGGAGAGAAAATGTGAAAATATGATCAAAGATGACTTGGTTGGATGTGTAGGCTTGTTACTGGAGTTATGGTCAACACGTTTTCAGCTGGTATACACTGGCTCTGTTTTAGTTATTTCAGTAGCCTATAGTCTTAGTGAAACAAAAACACTTTTTAATTGAAAAGAACGTGTCAATGTAATAGTCCTACATCCCACTCAGTATAAATATGAACAACCATGTATAGGCTACTAGAACTAGATGATGCTTCAGTGTGTCGGCCATCTTATGATTGAGGATAGATAGACACAAGATGGCTGCATACTGACGCTCTTATTGGAAAGGGTGTGGGACTTACCTCAACACTGATTGACTCCACATTCCATTGCATTTCTATACTATATGATTTTATTGCTGTGTTTTTCAAACCATTTCCTATCAAATGGAGCTAGATCCAACACAATGTGTGTCCTTCAATGGCTCCCATCCAGTATGCCAAATAAACCTCCATTGACCTTAGCCTGAGATAGCTCTTTTGTGTCATCCTCCCAAACCACAAGCCCTCGGAGAATACTATTGGAAGAATACATGGTTTCTCCTCTTTCACATCATCCTCCCATGTTATTAATTTGAGTCACGGCCATTGTAAGAACTAAACCTACAGCAGTAGATTGCTGGAAGACCTCCCTGTATGTAGGCCTGACCACAATACGTTTGCAGGTTATCTAGATTGTCTTAGATGAGAAAAAGTGCATTCGGAATGTATTCAGACCCCTTGACTTTTTCCAAATTTTGTTACATTACAGCCTTGTTTTAAAATGGATTAAATAAATAAAAATATTCATCAATCTACACACAATGCCCCATAATGACAGAGGGAAATTATATTTTTTGACATTTTAGTAAATCTATTAAAAATAAAAACAGAAATACCTTATTTACCTAAGTATTAATACCATTTGCTATGAGACTTGAAATTGAGCACAGGTGCATCCTGTTTCCATTGATCATCCTTGAGATGTTTCTACAACTTGTTTGGAGTCCAGATTCAATTGATTGGACATGATTTCGAAAGGGACACACTTGTCTTTATAAGGTCCCACAGTTGACAGTGTATGTCAGAGCAAAAACCAAGCCATGAGGTCGAAGGAATTGCCGTAGAGCTCTGAGACAGGATTGTGTCGAGGCACAGATCTGGGGAAAGGTACCACCACATTTCTGCAGCATTGAAGGTCCCCAAGAACACAGTGGCCTCCATCATTCTTAAATGGAAGAAGTTTGGAACCACCAAGACTCTTCCTAAAGCTGACAGCCCGGCCAAACTGAGCAATCAGGGGAATGGCCTTGGTTAGGGAGGTGACCAAGAACACAATGGTCACTGACAGAACTCCAGAGTTCATCTGTGGAGATGTGAGAACCTTCCAGAAGGACAACCATCTCTACAGCACTCCACCAATCAGGCTTTTATGGCCACTCCTCAGTAAAAGGCACATGACACACATCTCTGGTCTGATGAAACCAAGATGGAACTCTTTGGCCTGAATGCCAAGTGTCACGTCTGGAGAAAACCTGGCACCATCCCTACTGGGAAGCATGGTAGTGGCAGCATCATGCCGTGGGGATGTTTATGAGCTGCAGGGACTGGGAGACTAGACGAGGGAGAGATGAACGGAGTACAGACAGATCCTTGATGAAAACCTGCTCCAGAGCGCTCAGGACCTCAGACTGGGGCGAAGGTTCACCTTCTAACAGGACAATGACCCCTTAGCACACAGCCAAGACAATCGCAGGAGTGGCTTTGGGACAAGTCTCTGAATGTCCTTGTGTGGCCCAGCCAGAGCCCGGACTTGAACCCAATCTAACATTTCTGGAGAGACCTAAAAATAGTTGTAAAGCAACGCTCCCCATCCAACCTGACAGAGCTTGAGAGGATCTGCAGAGAAAAGTGGGAGAAACTCCCCAAATACAGTTGTGCCAAGCTTGTAGGGTCATACCCAAAAAGAGTCGAGTCTAATCGCTACCAATGGTGCTTCAACAAAGTACTGAGCAAAGTGTCTGAGTACTTATGTAAATGTTTTTATTTATTTGTTTTTTTGCAACAAAAAAAATGTAAAACCTGTTTTTACTTGATGAGGGGGAAAAACAATTGAATCAAAAGAATAAGGCGTTAACGTAACGAAATGTGTAAAAAGCCAAGGGGTCTGAATACTAATACTTTTTTAATCAATTTTCACAAAGAGACAGATGTGTCTTTTTCCTTTTTCCTTTATCCCAATACATCTGATATACAGTGCTTTTAGAAAGTATTCACACCCCTTGACTTTTTCCACGTTTTGTTGTGTTACAGGCTGAATTGATAATGGATTCAATTTAGGTTTTGTGTCACTGGCCTACAACACAATACCCCATGTCAAAGTTGAATTATGTTTTTGGAAATTTCTGCAAATTAATCAAAGATGAAAAGCTGGAATGTCTTGGGTTAATAAGTATTCAACCCCTTAGTTATAAAAAGAAAGAAATTGTAATGTTTTTTTACCCCTTTTTCCTGATATCCAATTGGTAGTTACGGTCTTTTCCCATCGCTGTAACTCCGGTACGGACTCGGGAGAGGCGAAGGTCGGGGGCCATGTTCCCTTCAAAACACGACCCCGCCAAGCCGCACTGCTTCCTTAACCGGGAAGCCAGCCGCACCAATGTGTCAAAGGAAACACCACACAGCGGGCGACCGACGTCAGCCACTAGGATTCGCTACAACGCGATGGGACAAGGACATCCCAGCCGGCAAAACCCTCCCCTCCCCTAACCCAGCCCGGGATCGAACTCGGATCTGTAGTGACGCCTCTAGCTCTATGATGCAGTGCCTTAGACTGCAGCACCACTCGGGAGGCCAAACCCCTTTGTTATGGAACACTGAAATAAGTTCAGAAAGAAAGATGTGTTTATTAACAAGTCACATAAGTTGCATGGACACATTCTGTGTGTAATTATAGAGTTTAACAAGATTTTTTAATGACTAACTCTTCTCTGTTCCCCACACATACAATTATCTGTCAGGTCCCTTAGTCTAGCAGTGAATTTCAAACATATATACAACCACAAAGCCCAGAGAGGTTTTCCAATCATTTGCAAAGAAGGGCACCTATTGGTAGAAGGATTTTAAAAAACCAGACTTTGAGCAAGGTGAAGTTATTAATTACACTTTGGATGGTGTATTAATACACCCAGTCACTACAAAGATACAGGCATCCTTCCTAACTCAGTTGTCGGAGAGGAAGGAAACCACTCAGGGATTTCACCATGAGGCCAATGGTGACCTTAAAACAATTACAGAGTTGAATGGCTGTGATAGGAGAAAACTGAGGATGGCTCAACAACATTGTAATTACTCCACAATACTAACCTAAATAACAGAGTGAAAAGTAGGAAGCCTGTAAAATATTCCAAAACATGCATCCTGTTCGTAATAAGGCACTAACGTAAAACTGCAAAAAATGTGTCGAAGAAATGAACTTTATGTCCTGAATACAATGCGTGGTTGTCTAGCAATGATCAACAACCAATTTGACAAAGCTGTAAGAATTTTTTAAAGAAAATATTGTACAATCCAGGTGTGCAAAACTCATAGAGACGTACCCAGAAAGACTCACGGTTGTAATCGCTGCCAAAGGTGATTCTAACAGGTATTGACTCAGGGACGGGAATGCTTATGAAAATGAGATTTTTCTGTATTTCATTTTCAATATATTTGCAAAGATGTCTGAAAACATTTCACCTTGTCATTATTGTGTAAAATGTGTAGAAAAAAATCTATTTAATCCATTTTGAATTCAGGCTGCAAAAACAAAATGTGGAATAAGTCAAGGGGTATGAATACTTTCTGAAGTCACTGTATGCCAGAGAATGAACTGTCAACACTTTGAGGTGAATTTCAGTGATGGGAAAACTGCAACTAGATGAACCTGGTCAAGATCAAGATATGGCTTCTCATTGAGGTGGTGGCCTTTTACTGTATGTTTCTGCATGAAACCCATTTAACTATCACAGACTTAATGACATTATGACTGTCATCAGACCTTTTCTTCTGTTTCAGATCAAATACAGTTTTACATTAGTCTGCTTGTCTGCTTGTCTCAATCTTACGGCTGGCTTTCTGTCTGTCCATATTTGCAAGAGTTGCAACTAAGCCATCAAAGTCAGTGAAAATATCCAGATCCCCAGGCTCAGAGGAGAGCACTGTTTTGGACCTAATGGTTGATTGACATTCATATAACTTACTTTCAGTTTTGTAAATAAATAAATAAAATTCACCTCTGCTGGTTGGTTCCACCTGTATTTTATGCTACTAAATTCTCATCGGCTCAAAAACGATGTACAAGCTAACATCTTGGTGCGAATAGTTTTTCCAGATAATTTGTGTCTGGACGCCTGAAGAGGGAAGATTACCAGAGAGAACAAATCGGGAATTGACTGGCCAATGTGAAAATGAAGGGTTTTATCCTTCTGGTGCTGGGAATAGGCCTTGTAACAACAGTTAATGTAATAACACTAGTTAATGTAATAACACGGGTTAATGTAACAACACGGGTTAATGTATTAACACCGGTTAATGTAACAACACTAGTTAATGTAATAACACGGGTTAATGTAACAACACGGGTTAATGTACTAACACCGGTTAATGTAACAACACTAGTTAATGTAATAACACTGGTTAATGTAACAACACGGGTTAATGTACTAACACCGGTTAATGTAATAACACTAGTTAATGTAATAACACTGGTTAATGTAATAACACTGGTTAATGTAATAACACTGGTTAATGTAATAACACGGGTTAATGTAACAACACTGGTTTGTACTAAATGACTTAAATGTAAATGTTAATGTAATAACACAGGTTAATGTAATAACATGGGTTAATTTAATAACACGGTTAATGTAATAACACTAGTTAATGTAATAACACTGGTTAATGTAAATAACACGGTTAATGTAACAACACCGTTAATGTAATAACACTGGTTAATGTAACAACACGGGTTAATGTAATAACACTGGTTTAATGTAATGTAACACGGGTTAATGTAATAACACTGGTTAATGTAATAACACGGGTTAATGTAATAACACGGGTTAATGTAATAACACGGGTTAATGTAATAACACTGGTTAATGTAACGGTTAACACCGGTTAATGTAATAACACGGGTTAATGGGTTAATGTAATAACACTAGTTAATGTAATAACACTGTTAATGTTAATGTAATAACACGGGTTAATGTAATAACACTGGTTAATGTAATAACACTGGTTAATGTAATAACA